>NC_141023.1:30366875-30547500 GCF_052040795.2 Danio rerio
GCATGAAATATTCGTAAATGGGAGAGTAACCTGCTGCTGCTTCACCAATAAGGTAGGAAATTAAATATGATAGCAATGCGGATTGACAGAGCTCATAACCAAGCAACACAACAATCTTTAAATGAGATAGTAGCCTATGCCTCAAAGCTTGCATATACCTGTCACACGCGCCAACGTATATGATTTCCTTTACAAAAAGTACATACATTTAGGGCGTACTATATGTATGCGAATTGGAAGGCAGCAATAGTTTACCTTAGACATCCCTTTTTGTCGTCGACTAGGCCACCGTCATTTCTACATGTTTTAAGACAGTATTTAATCTACATGCCTAATTAAAAAATAGCTTAAATTCAAACAACTGTGGAAATTACAACTCTTTTAAATTACAAAACTATTCATCTCAGAACATATGAAGCAGGCCACTACAGGAAGAAAAAAACATGTCAGTGTATCTTTGAGCCAGCAGAGGACACTAGTGTATTGCTTTGCAATATTCTTATTTCCTAGGAACACACTGAAGCAGTGACTCAGTCAGTGTGAATCGCGCCATCTGCTGGAACCCGTGAGAAGAGTTGAGGCAGGCAGAAGAATTCATAGGCGCTAATTACAGTAGCAACTCCTCTGAGATTGTAAAGGATCAAACTTAAAATCCTGCCCAAAAACTCAAAACACACAGTGTGGAATGGAGGGAAGGGAATGAAAAGGACAACAGATCTCTAGAGGAAATGGACGAGCTGAGCTGGCAAGGCAAAGTCCAGGAGCTGGGTGTGACATCTGGTTTAAAAACCCAGATTATGGTAACTAGTAAAGAGTGAAAAGAGGGACAGACAGACCAATTAGGACAGATAAGAGTAATCAAGTCATTAAATAAGTAAAATGAAGAAGAGACTGAGCTGAATGAATAGAGGAAGCAGACAGAGAGAGAAAGAGAGGCAAGCAAGCAAGCTGGAGACAGACAGAAAAAATAAAATAAAACAATGGACTAGGTGCACAATATCAGTCCTTCTAAGAAAAGATCAACTTTGGTCAACCCTGAAAGACTACAATCAGTCCTCTTCAGTCAAACGAAAGGAAACCAGAAAACAGATTCACGACGGTAAACTTACACCTGAGGAAGAGATTGGTAACTTGGGAGAGCAGGACACAGTAAGATAGATAGTACAGGAAGTTTAAATAAAGTTCTCTTTATTGATAATTGTCTTTCAAAAAGACACTAAAAAAAACACACATAGTAAGCAAAGAATTTCAAAGCTTTTGTTGTGATCCATCTACAAAAAAAGTAAAAAGTTCCAACATGATTGTTTGTTTTAAATCACTGGATCTCTAAATGGAAATTATGCACCTGTGATGGTCTCTCTCTACCTCACGCTTACTCTGCACATCCATTCTCCCTGCGTGTGTGTGCGTGCGCGCGCATGTATCACATATCACTCAGACTGGCTCTCTAACTAATGCAGGATGTGCAAGTTGTGTGTGTAAAACCATTTAGGACATAAACAGTGAGGGGGGCTTTACCTGCACCTCTCAACCCGCCCCTCTTTAACCTTTCTGTCTGTCTGTCTCTATCTCTCCCAGAGTCTAGCTGGGCGTTTACATGGAGGCTTCATCAGACGCTCCCTGACACAGAGACAGGTGGAGAGATGGGGCGATGAGCGGTGTAGGGAAGGATGGGTGGAAAGACAAACACAAAGAGCGTAACAAACAGAACCGACGCTCACACACGCAGTCTCATATATAAACACACATTTGTAAAGTTACATGAGGAACCCAAAAAAAAAAAAAAAAAAAGAGAGAGAGAGAGAGAGAAAAAGGACTTCAACCCTGGGTACTGTTTTGCTTTATAGCTGTTTGGAGACGGAAAGAAAGGAGGGAGGTAGAGAAAAAGAGTGGGGTGAGAATAGGGAATATAAGGAGAGGACGTTGGGAGGGTGGTGGGGGTCCATCCAGCGGGTGTTATTTCTTGGCTTTTCCACCCTTGGCTGAATTTCGCGGCGGGGTGACCGGGCGACCTGAGCCCATTCCTCCTCCTCCACCGTAGTACAGCTTCTTATCGGCTGGCTTGAGGATCTGAGGAAGAAAGACAGAGGATGAGAGTAAGCAACAGCACATTTCCAAATATAGATGCGTCCGCCCACAGTAAGAGCGCTTCAGTACATATAGTGAGCAATGCAGAAGATCTGCTCCAAAACTTAACCGTCATGGAATCTCACAATTGACCACTTTAGTATACTCTGCTCAGCACCAGTGATATCTACGGTCAATAAAGACGACACTCATACTGAACTGCCTTTTGAGCTGTGCACCAAATTCAAATGGAAAACTCAACACCAAATGTGATCAACCTTTAAACATGTACAATTCAAAGACGCACATCTGATTTTAATACTTTTTTTTTCCCCCATCAGGATAGTGGGGATGGCGATTTAAAGTCAAAAATCTCCACACAAACAGTGCACAACAGCATATGGACAAGTTGAACGGTGAGGCAGAAGAGCAACTGTCAAACTCATTACACAATCCCACAGGGCCGAGCCTCCTTTGAAAGCTGTGTGGACATTAATCGGAGCGAGACCATAAGCGAATCCTTTTGGACACACAGCAAAGGGCACTAAACTAAAAACTGACAGCAACACACGTTTTGAATACATTTTTTTTTTAAAGTTACTCTTTTAAACCCATCAAACATTCAACTTGTAAATGGGTTAATTTTTTCCAGCTGTGTCTTTATCATCCAGGGTCATTATGCACCACACAGGTTAGGAATTCACAGCATCATTGACTTAAATGATATAATTCAATAACCTAATCTTTCTTTGCTTATTTCTATTTTCACTGGCCAAAAGATTTAACATTGGGTCTAAAGTGTGTCTTGCTCAATATGAAGCATCTGTATATCAAACAGTTGCATAAAACCAACATTACATTTTAAATTGCACTTACACTCAATTAAAACAAGAGCAGTGTCATTTTTTATTTTTATTTTGAATCAAATATATTGAAGACATCTTAAAAAACACATTTAATATCTTGCAATACACTTTATTATGTACACCATACTAGTACCGGGTTGGTCCCCCTTAGGTCTTCAGAACTGCCTTAATCCTTGTGGTATAGATTCAACAAGGTACTGGAAATATTCATCAGAGATTTTGATCCATATTGACATGATAGCATCACACAGTTGCTGCAGATTTGTCAGGAGCACATCCAGGATGTTATTCTCCCTGTTATAATTTATGTTTTATTTCTGCCTTTTTTTTTACCCTCCTCTCCGTTTGCTCAACCCTTATGTTTCTTATTGGTTTATTATTCTGTCCATCATCATTATGACGTTCTTCGGCTCCACCAATCCCAGGACGAGCTGCAAGGATTTAAAGCCCTGACAGACCAGTGTGTGGTGTGCGCTCTGCCTCGGCGTACCCTTTGTGCTCCACGCAATTTGTTTGTGCAAATGCTTCGTCTATTTAGTGATTTATCTCAGTTACTGTGATAATTCGAGTTTGCTTGTTGAACTTCGTTGGCTTTAAGTAACATAATATGATGGTTGTTGTGTGATTCTAAACTAAGCTTTGATGGACTTATCCGGATTGTTTTAGTTTAGATTGATGTTTTGTTAGATCAGTTTGAGTGTTTTGCCACCTGTGTATTTTGAGTTTTGTAGTTTAGTTTAGTCCGGATGTCGTATACACAGAAGATCTCTGTTTTTATTTTGTGTTTCTTTTTGACGCCTAGTTTAGACTTTAGATTTAAGGATTGTTTTGTTAATTTCTTTGATTTGGCTTACACTTGTCGTTTTGGTTGAAATATAATAATTATAAATGTTTATTTTTTCCCCCCATTTATTATTGTTACATATTGTTTCAATTGAGTAAAAAGATTAAATAAGAGTAACTGATTCTGCCTCATTCTTGATCTGTCGCACACATTACACCTGTCTCACTTAAATGTTACAGCATCCCACTTTAACATCATAAACACGTAACACTCCCGTTCTACCACATCCCAAAGGTTCTCTATTGGATTGAGCTCTGGTGACTGTGGAGGCCATTTGAGTACAGTGAACTCATTGTCATGTTCGAGAAACCAGTCAGAGATGATTTGCACTTTATGACATGGTGCGTTCTGCAAAAGTAAAATTAAGAATCAATTAAATAGCTAAGTTTTTGGCTTGCACTGAGTGTGTTCCCATGATGCTTTAGAAACATCTGTAGGCATTTTACTAGGTTTTGGTAGGAAAAAGAAAACGTTAAGCCAAACCTTGATGATCTAATACAAACTGATTTATTACACGGACGGACAGTTCACCTAAAATGTATTTATCCACTATTTACACACCCTCAAATGGTTCTAAACCTTTTTGAGTTTATGAATTTCTTCTGTTGAACACAAAGATATTTTGAAGGAGGCTGAAAACCTGTAACTATTAACATCTGTAACCTGTGGAAAACACTGTGGAGGTCAATGATTACAGGTTTCAGCTTTTGTCAAAACACCTTTAGTATTCAAAAGAAGAAACCAACTCAGACAGGTTTGGAACAAGTGAATGATGAGAAAATGACAATTTACATTTTTGGGTGAACTATGCCTTTTAGACTTGTATGGTTTGTATATTTGCAGAATAATTAAAAGGTCTTGTAAAGTCAAGCAAGCGGCAACACTTTTTCACTCACCTGGAAAGAACACATGAGTGTTTCATCCACACTCATCATGGCCCCGGCGTTATCAAACTCGCCACAGTAGTTAGGAGCGGAGAACAGGGTGACTAACTGTCTCTTTGCAAAAAACTCATAACCGTCTTCCACCACCTGCACATGAAGATAATGTCACATTTTATTTGGATTTTTCATGCTGCAACAGTTTACGGAGGCAGTCCAACCATCACAGAGCGTATACGAACCTGATGCGCCCTACATATTAGGTCCATGTCATGTTTGTGAAGAAATTTGGCCACTACGTCTGCACCGAAGGTGAAGGACACACCGCGGTCATTCTCTCCCCATCCCAGCACGTCTTTGTCTGGGTCGGCCCAAAGCAGGTCACAAAGCAGCCCCTGGTCAGGCACGTCCGTGGGCCGCATGACACGCCGCACCTGCTCCATTGACTGCAGGTCTGGAGAGAGGCCTGGAGCAAAAACAATGCTTCATGTTTCACTGTGCTCTATTTGGCCAGGTCTAGATGACATGGTATTTTTGACATTTATGATAGTCAGTGTAAAATGATGCCATTTTGACTGTTTGTGTCAAGAAAAACATCAGCTTACACACACTGCTTCATAACCAGCATTGAGCACGTAAATGATGTTACTTGAAAAACAGCAACAAAATTACATCATTAGAAATTAGGGATGTAACGGTATTGTAAATACCGTCATACCGCAATATTAATTTTTTTCGATATTACCGAAGTCGCATGACTCGGTAAAACTATAGGTTTCCTGAGAAAATTTGCTCAGGCGAATGAAGCGAACGGGACGTAGCTGAAACTTCATTTCCCATCAGCCCCGGCGTGGCCATAATCCTTTGCGGTCTGTTGTCGCTACAGATCCAGTAATGCGGAAATGGAGTGTGCTGCTAGTAGCGGAGATGAAAAAAAGATGGAAATGATCGAACCTAAAGCGGGTGTTGTCGCCGCGCGCGTGCTGAATAGCGGTGCTGTCGCGCGCGTTCTGATCAGCTGTGTTGTGGCGCGCGTTCTGATCAGCTGTGTTGTGGCGCGCGTATTGTAAAGCGCCGAGGGGGGGTTGAGCGCGCATATTCAAGAGAGGTGTTGTCGCGCGCCTACTGAAGGGCTGGATTGGACGGAGGGTGTGTCGCGTCGCGGGGGCACTTTTGATCGTTTTGGAAGGGCATTTTCTATCCAAGACTAAAAAGGGCATGTGCACTGCACAGGTTGAGCCCTATGTGTGCACGTGCCTGCAAGTTGGGGAATACGACTAATAAAAGTCATGGGGACTGCAGAAACACAGCACACTGTTCAGATTGATTCAGACATTGACTTGTACCGCAAAGAGACCTCTATCTCACTCATGATTTGTCTTCTCAAGTGGGGGAAAGACAATGCACAATGTTACCCCACTGCTGTCAACCTGGGCCAAGTCATATCTCTCTTGTTCCAGAAACCTCAGTACCAAATGAGAGGGGTTTTTTCTGTTGCAGGGGACATTGTAAATACCCAGAGATACCAGCTTTTACCAGATTATAATTATATGATAATTTTCCTTTAAACCCATCTCTATCTAAGTGAGTGAGTGATTAAATGTTGAATGTGATGAGTTTTCAACAATACTAAATTGAAACTTTATTTTTTTACATTGTTTAATATTTTTTTGTTATTAAAATTGAAGTTAGTGTTTCAAAGCTTACAGATAGATGGCTAATTTGTATGTCATTGACACTTTTGGCACTTTTTTTGGAGTATTTTCAAAAGTTTTTTTTTTACTGTAAATGATTCAATAAATACCGTACCGTGACATTCATACCGAGGTATTACCGAACCGTGAAATTCTGATACCGTTACATCCCTATTAGAAATGTAACTAATTAACAGTGAAAATAATTGGGGTACTTTTTAGGTGAAAAGTGTCACAAAAACTTGTATGCCTTCAATATTCAATGAAATGGATAATAAATTAAATAAATCATGATACTATGTGATATATTACTCAATACTAATATTGCTTTGGGACCATGTACGAACAAATCTAATATTTATTGTAAATATTTCTACAGTGAAACAATAAAACTTACAAATATAATTGTCTTTCCGCAGTGTAAACTAAAGCTTTATTTTATGTAACTAAAATGTACATCTTGCTGTGGTTGAAACACTGATTCAGTGATTACATAAGATGCATTTCAGCATGTCTCTTTCAACAAACCATACAATGTTCATGTTTACAACCTTTCATGATTGTAGTTAAGTGCTTTTTTGGTCCATGCTCTCTCGCACTGACATGGTATGTCCAGATCCCGGATTCGCTCACAAATTTGCTACCATTGATTAGGCAATTTTTATGTCTTTGCTTTGGAAAATGTGATGTTATTAGAAGCATCAATTTCTGCAAACAACTTCAAGGTCTATGACCGAACCATCAAATGACAGCTGTACTGGCAGTTGCAAAAAGTTAATGAAATGAGCAGGTTAGAGACATGATCTGAGGCCACAATGAGCCGTCACTTATAAAGAGATATTTTTAAATCGGTATAATTTCAACCTCATTATTGTGGTGCATTGCACCAAGGTGCAAATTCTAATAAAACTGTTCCAACCAATCACAGTTCAGACGGTACAATTTCGATGAATTTCAGCAACTACTTTTGTATTTGTTGCGGATCAGTATGTTTGAAATATGTTAGTTAGGCTAGATCGTAGGGCTGATCAGCCAAATCTAAATACATTTAGGAATATTGGGACTTTATTTAACAACTTTAATTTACTAAGGCTAATATTTTTTAATAGTCAACAAAATTATTAAAAACTAAATATCTGTTCTCTTAAGTCTAAAATAAGTGTTAAAGAGACTCTTAAACTTGATAAATAAAATGTTAAAGTGTGAGTGATTGTAAGGGTAGATCAACATCTGTAAGATAACTAAAAATGTCAACAAAATTATGATAAAGTAAATAAACTAAACATCATTCAAATACATGCATAAAGTCTTGCAGATGGGGATATAGTGGCTGGAAAAGAAACCAAAAAGCCACTGGCAAGATCCTTGCATCCTTTTATTATTTAAAATCTCCTCTCTGCCGCTGTACGGCACTCGATTACGAGTGTGTTGTTATTCTGATCTGAAGTGACAAGCACGAACGTGTGGTTTCCATCACTATTTTCTATGGCGTCTCTCGTAACTAGCAGACCAATCATTTTTCTCAGAGAATGACAAACCATTGCTGCAGCTATGATGCACGTTTATGGAGAAAGGTAAAAAGCGCTGCAGCGTTTGTATGCGCCATGTTTGCCTGAGGTAATTAGTTTGCCGTTACTGAAATGTGTATATTCCATACAAATTGTGAAGCAGATTGGTTTGTTCTATTTGCATGAATCAAGGTGCGCTCGCAGCATTAGAAAAAACTACAGGCATTTTTTTTTTTTTTTAAACAAGGTGTGGTTGGCAAATGCATGCAAATCACATCCGTGATGCTTGCACACCATGTGCGCATTGTGCAAGTCGCACGCCTCTATCGGAAATGATAAACTTTCACCCTAAGCTTCTTAGCATTCCTTCCAAGGCACATGCTCAGCAGCCTCATTTGAATAAAACTATAGCCTTCATACCGAAAGTTCATACCCAACTTCTTTTTCAATCATTATTGACAATGGTGTTTGGTCAATAAATACTGATACAGATTTTAATCGCCCAGCCCTACTTGATTGTTTTGTCATTCTGTAAGTGTTTAAGTGATAAACAGAAAGCAACTTTTCTTTTTTTTTTTTTCGCACTGGTCCAAAAGGAGAATAAATACTTGCACATATGTACACACACTTTATACACACACATATGCCAATAATATAATAGAGGCATGTTTTCAGTCAGTTAAGATGCCTTATGTTTTCCTTTACTTTACAGTTTCCGTCTTATTACCAGATTCCTTTGGATTTAAAGCCCTTTTAGTGGCATCAATAGTTGTAGTGAGTTGCTTGAAGCAATAAGAATAACCTCCCCCATCTGATTTCTTTGTCTGCTTCATCTTATTTACGAAGCACAGCCATTACTTTCAAGTTACGACTACCGTTTCACAGAAAAAAAAAAAGAAAATCAAATAAAATTAATTATGGTTCACTTCCAGAACAGATTACTCCCACGTCATCGGCAAAGCACACAGCAGTTCAAATGTAATGTACACTCAACATCTTTTTATGAGGACTCTAAGTCCCCTGGTGGATCCCTGGGTTTTTGTAAAAGTCAAGTGAACCAAACTTTATGGTCTTCCAGTGATGCGGCTATAAACAGTTATATTTATACTTCTCCAGGGAAATTGCAAAATGTCAATAAAGGAGTTATGACGGACATTAAAATTGTCATGGGGACAGAAGACCTCTGGCTGCACTCACCTCCATGGCAACAGAAGATCTTCTCGTCTACAATGGCAGCCACAGGTAAACAGTTGAAACAGTCCGTGAAGGTCTTCCACAGCTTAATGTTATACCGCCGCTTACCTGAACAGATCAGAATGACATGTGAATACTGAAGGGTGTCTTTTGTAGATGATCAAATTTGTTTTTCAAACTGATACTAACACTCATCATAGAAGCCATATATACGATTGATAGAGGCGCACTCGTGGTTGCCACGCAGCAGGAAGAAGTTTTCAGGATATTTGACTTTGTAGGCCAACAGGAGGCAGATTGTCTCTAGGGACTGCTTCCCTCTGTCCACATAGTCCCCCAGGAACAAGTAGTTACTCTCAGGAGGAAAGCCCCCATACTCGAAGAGACGAAGAAGATCATAGTACTGACCATGGACATCACCTGCAGATAAAAAAAAAATAATAAAAAAAAGATCAGGGTGGATATTTCCAAAAAATCATTTACACATTAATTACTCTTCTTCCATGACAGAATCTGCAGACATTTTTTTCTATTTAAGCAGACAATTTTGTTTTAAAAAAATCTGTGAATTTAAGTGGATTGATTTTGGGGGTATCATAATTAAAAACTCAATATAGGAAAAAATATATATACTTTTTTTTATCTTTTTATGTCTACAACGCAAATCCAGATAGATTTACTTATTTGGTAAACAAAGCAAGTCTCTCATATAACATATCTACTAAAAAAAAAATCTTTACAAACTGTACTGTAAATAAATCAAAGAACATGTTCATATTAGTCAATAAAATTACTGAAATTAATTTAAAAACTGAATAATTATAAAATACATTTACACAAAAAAATTAATAGACTCAAGGATGGACAAAAAAAATTCTGCACGCGCAGATTCCGTGTGGGCATATCCATGACCCCAAACATACCACAGATCTTGAGCGGTGCTTCCAGCTCCAGCAGGATAGGCTGGCTGAGGAAAATTTCCCTCGATTTGAGACAGAGGCCACGAATTTCACTCTCTGTCAGCTGTACGTTCTTGCCTGGCCTGGAGCCTTTAACTGGAGAAACACAAACAAAAACAGACAAAATGAGAACAGCAGGAAACAAGCCAAAACAGAAAAGCAAATGCGCCACTTCTGGGAAAACCGCGTGCTTTCTAGAAGATAACTCAAGAAGCTTTCTGAAACTGTGAGATGAACAACACGGTCGTCAGCGCACCCAAACACTGTATCACATGTCTCTACTAAAAGAACGCACCTCAACCATTTTAACCCAGGACAACAGAGTATAAACAGGAATTAGAGAGTAAAAAAAATCAATACATTAAAACCTTTTTCAAGACTCTTTCCATAAAACAGTGGCGAGATTTTAACTTGCAGTATATTTACTAAATATTACTTTTTAAAAACTAATCCAAAACTAAAGCACTATTCACATACTGTATAAAAAAATCTATTAAATCTAGCTGATTCAGCAGTTTGCCGCCTATATAGAACTGCAGAAATAATGATGATCCCTTGGTTACTGCAGTAAACAAAGCAGCATGATGTCAACTCTAGCAGGAATTCATAAACTACACAGCATCCTGATATTCACAGATTTAATTCAGGTAAACTTTAGCGTACAACCATATTTTTCGTAACCAAAAATGATTAAATATTCGGGGTGTCAAAATTAATGGTTTCTTTGTTGCACTGCGATGCAGAAGCGGACAATTCGGTATCGATTTAGTAATAGCTCCTTACCGGTTATTATGTACTGACGTCATTTATCTCATATGTGTGTTGCAGTATAATACTATGGCGAGGGAGGCGAGCTCGAGTAACTAAAAGGCAGACACTCTGCACAATTCACTGTGCGTGATTGCTAGACAGCCATTCATTGACACTGAAGTTAGAGCAGAAGCCCCTTAACTGCTGGAGAAAATTAAAGTAAACTCTCTCACTGTGGCCTGTTTCACCTGCTTGCTTGACGTTACATCTCCTCTCGGCTGTTATAGCGATATCATGGATCAGCTGTGATCGGTGCTGCAGTTTATCAGCATCACTTATCGTTAAGCAGCGCGTTAGAGCAAATCAAAGCCCTTTCTGTTGAGCATGTGACCAATCATAGGCATTTAACAACTCACCCAAAAATGCTCAAAAGACAAATAGGAAAATATTTACGCTTGTTTTTTGCTTTACATGCTCATGTTGTTCTGTATGTGTACTTGAGTTTTGTTTGATGCATTCAAAAAGATTGTTTTCTTTAAGCAGGTATAATTAAAGCTACAGTACATTTATCTGACCAAAAGCATCTTTAATGCACCATGAAATCGTACTGAACTGAATCAATGACATGATAATCGTAATCAAGACAAGTGTGGGTTCACACCTCTGTAAAATGTAATACTTTGCAAAATAGCATTAAAGACATACTTTAAGGGCCTTAAATTTCTCTACATTGATTTATCAACTTTTAATACTTCAAGATCCTATGGACACCCTGAAGAAAGTATTAACAGAATTTAGCAGGTTGTTAAAGCTAATCAAACACATGCTAAAACAACTGTGCATGTGACTGTAACAAACCACAATACAGGTAAAGATCTTCACATTGAGGGACTGCTGATGACGCGCCTTTGAACTTCAGACAGAACTAATCAAATATTCATGACAAAACAACCAAACATGGGTCAACAGATCATGCACTCTCTTAAACTCGCTTAAAAAGAGAGAGAGAGTTAGAGAGAGACCCAAGGAGATTTGCAGCTGTGCTGTGACAGAAGGTTTGCAGGGTCTAAACAGACTGTCATCTCACACAACGCAGACCTACGGTATTATTCAAACATGCCCTTTTAGACTGGCTGCATGACACGCTGTTCAGGGGGCTTAGCTGGCAGCGACAGATGAAAGAAAGAGCATATGATGTATCTGGAGAGGAGAAATATTGGACAGGCCAGAGCTGAAGCTGACGTCTGCGAGGCCACAGTGGCCATACATCACAAGTGCTGCATCCGTGCATGAGATGTTCAAAATGGCAAGATTAAAAAACCCCAGAGACAGCCCTGCAGTTGTATTTAAGCAGTTGCTGGGTTTTAAATATACATTTCACATGGCTGGCTTCAGGCAGGAAATGTAGTACCGAGCATATCCCAGTGACTCACATAATCGGGCGGTTATGCAAGGATTTGAGAGAGAGCTTATTTGTGCAGTCGCAAAATCGATTCAACCGGCCTACACCTCTAAATAAATGTTTAAAGCATGCAGTTTCGCACGGATTAACCAAGGACACAAATAGTCAGAGCTGAAAAAAAAAAATTGCGACATCACAATACCCACTTCATGCTAAGTGAACAATGTTACCGCCAAAACAATTTTACGGTGCATGACAAAGGGCTGGGAAAGAGAGCATGCTTTTTTGCATCCACTCATCTCTTTCAATTTAAAGCAGCAGAACAGAAGACGTCTCATTTATCATGACAGTCTAAAGATAAACAGCTGGCTGACTGAATCTTCCCCCACACAACAAACATATTTGTACAGCTGTTTAAAGCGACCCACAACACAGCTGGTCACAGTGCAAAAAGCCAAATATCTGTATGCTATAATGCTCGTCACATTATCAAAAAAAAATAAAAATAAAAAGTTATATGTATATATATATATATATATATATATATATATATATATATATATATATATATATATATATATATATATATATATATATATATATCCTTGAATTTGATGCCTGCAATTTTTACAACTCTCAATATCAATTTATTTTACGTAATCACATATTTATGAACATATGCAATTCAAAAATAAACTTCACGTGATTGGAAATTAGGCCCAATCACGTACTTTCAGACTCGATCGGAATCGGACATTACCTCCCAATACGGACTCGAATATACTAATTATTTGAGATAGTTATGTGGTGGCACAGAGTTAGAGCTTATTCTTAACTTCACACAAAAACAGCAATGTATGCGGCATGACATCACTTTGTTGCAGAGATGCTATTGGATAAATGCCGGCAAAGTAGAACACGAAAGCAGCTTGAAGCGGAAAGTGCGAGTATGTCTGCAGTCTGGAGGTATAACAAAGTGGATGATGACAACATTGCCATAGCAAACTGTGAGATATGTAAACTAAAGATTGCCTGCTGGGTATTTTAAGTTGAGGTTTTATTTGTTTTTATACTAGATGGTTTTATATTTACTACTGCACCAAATCCAAAAGTGAAAAATTTTAATTATTTATTACTTGATTGTTAACGAACATCACTTCTGTGGGGTAGCTTGAACAGAGTTGTTGAATGTTAAAGTAAGGTGAATTAAAAAAAAATGAGCAAAGTCCTGGATCTGTTTCTTCCCTCTACTTTTTTATACATCATAGAAGTATCGGATCGGGTTTCGATACTCAAATCAAATGACTCAGGCATAGACTCAAGGGTAAAAAAAACCTGATCAGGACATCCCTACTAATACTGAGAACTAGGGCTGCACAATATATATTGTATATATTGTATGTGTACATCCACAATAGTCACATCGCAAGATATACATTGTTCAGCTGGGATTTTAGATGACCTTGAACCACAAGCAAAAACTCAAGAGATTTGTGGAGTTACTGCAAAATTAAACATAACAGTAAAATTTAGTGTTTTAAGGCCTGTGAATATGTGAGCATTTTAACAGAGTTTAAAGCATTTTAATAGTGCTTAATAGAAGTTAAATAAAGACTAATATCATTGCATTATTTGAACAATAAAGACTATGCAATGCTACTTTGCATTATATTATTCAATTTCTGTGCCTGAATACTGTTAGACTCTCCTCAGAAAACCCTAATGGAAAGCATGGATTTCACTGTAATGTTTGCTCTATTGAGTTTATTACTGTAGTTTGTGTATATAATAAATTAAAGAAATTTGTACTTCACTTCCCAACAAAATCATCCCAATCAATCTAAATAAACGACTTAGAGCTAAATAGAGCTACTTAAGTCATCTAGTGAATTTGTATTTTTGTTGCAATATCGCAAACAAAAGAAATATTGCTATGTCAAATTTCCATTATCGTGCATAACTACTGAGAACACAATTAAAACCACTTCACTTCTCATGTGTTGGAGCAGCCCAAAATTATCATCTCACTGGGAAAACATTTTTTTTAACATTCTCAAAAATAGGTCAAAAACCAACAGATCCAGATCCCCGTAAATCACAGTTCTAAGCATTGCTGATATCGAGAGAACTAAAAACATTACAGAACAACATGTAGTTCCATTTGTCTGTCTACTAGCACGAAGGTTAATATTACTAAACTGGAAAGAGAAAGCTGTTCCTGCATATATACATCTAATGAGGGATGTAATGAAACATTTAGAACTACAGAAAATCAGATTCCCCCTAAAAACAGATTTTATAAAATCTGGCCACCTTTCATGAATTATTTTAAAAACAAATTCTGCAAGAAATAGTTAAAGAGGATTAGACTAATTTAGATTAAAATAAAAGGTCAGTATTTAGTTTTTTATTATTATTATTATTGTATTCATGTTATTATTATTTGTTTCCCTTTTGGTATATTTTTTACCATTGTATTAATCTATTATCACTATTCTTCTGTATGTATTTTGTATATTGTGGGCATGGACCGGTTTAAGATTCTGATGGTATGATAACCTTGGATAAAAATATCGGTATTGTGATTACTGCTCTAAAATCTATTCTTTTTAAATGTTTGGGTAAAAACAAGACCTTTTTTTTTTACTTGGAAACAATATATTTTGAGAAATAATTCAAATGAATAATTGACTTCTGCTGTCTTCAATAGTTTAAAATGTTTCTTTGAAAAAAAAAATTCTGTTTTCCGTTACCTAAAAAATATATATATATATATATATTACATATACCACAGGAAAGGTATAGCAGAATTTTTTGCAAACTTTTCCAAACATTAGTATACCTTGAAAACAGTTATTGTTCCAATGCCTAGTATATTGCATATATAGAAAGTAAAAAAAAAGAAAGAGAAAAATCAGAGTAATAAAAAGTTAAAATAAGTAAATAATTAAATAAATAAAACCACTTCGCTTCAACAAGGCAGGAATGGAAGCACTGCATATCGCTTATTTATTTGTGTGTGTGTGGTTTAAAAAGTTTAACGATTTTTTTTTAAAAGTCACATTAAATTGACCAAGTGTGATGGTAAAGAACGTTTTTGAAAATATGTATAATCTAAAAATAATAAATCATTAACATTTGCAAGAGAAAAAGAGTAGCATTCATATATGTACACAATGGCACTCAAGCAAAAAGTTTCAAGCAAAAACTGAAGGAGATTTATTTATATATTAGAACTAAAAATGTCAATGTTTAAAAAATCATTACATTTCATTTTGTTTTATCTCGACTAAAAGCTTGAGTTGAACTAAACTAACAGTGCATTAGACATACTGAGGTTATTTGCATTTGAGGTCTGTATTTATCTTGCCTCAGGCTTATTGTTTGTACATTGTATGGTTTACTGCCCTGTCACGAACAGTTTATGTTTGCATTGAAGTTACCTGGGAAGCAACAATTCACTTTCTCTGTTCTACAACAAAAGAAAGTGAACTAAATAACCTGAATTGGACTTCCCTAAAATGCAAATCGCTTGTTCCACAATACGGAACCAATAACTAATGCAAAATACCCATGTTTAATTTTAATATATGACTTATAAAGGTTATTGGCTTGATATCATCCATTGTTGCATAATGACAACTTCTATGGGTATATTCATGGCAATAAACAGGACTACTTTTTTTCTAAACACTTTAATTGCACAATATACCATATAGTGCAAAATGTGCATCTGCAATGGTCACAATGCAAGATTTGCAACGCTGAGTTTGGATTACACTCTAATAGACCAAAAGCCACTATTCAGGGTTTAAACATAATGGTGTGAAAGTTTAATCATCTGCATGTGCTTTTAAGGCCTGTGACCGAGCAAGCATTTCAAGTGAGCTTAAAACATGCGAAGACAAAATTATAATGTTCATTAACTTTAATAAAGATTCAGCTTAATTATTTAATTTCTGTACCTGAATACCATCAGACTGGCACAGACGATTTTAAAGTAGGGCTGCATAATACATTGGAAAAATCTGATACTGCTATATTTTATTTTTTCTGTGATAAGTATTGCTATATGAATGCATTTTCAGAAAAATAGTTTGAATTGCACCATTTGACAGCGTTCTTTGGAGTCTAACAGAATTCAGGTAGAGAAATTGAATAATCACAATGCAAAAAAATGCTTTACTTACTTTTTGTCTTGTTTCTAGTCCAAATACTAAGACCTTGTAAAAATATTGTTTAGTTTTCACCATCCCAAAAAATAAAGTTTATTTTAAAGTTTATTAAAAATAAAGATATTTTTAGTTTTTTTTTTTTTGCTTGTTTTAAGGAAATTATCTGCCAGTAGGGTAAGTGAAATTACCTTGTTTTCGTTTTGAAATGTAGATATATGGACTAAAACAAGACATATTCTAAGAAAGAAATGTCTTTTTTTTTTTCATAAATTATATAAATGCTATATAAATACAGTGATTAAATACAATTCTGTGGCTCTTGGTCAACTATAATACAGACTGGACATTGCATATCTTTGCGATATGAAAATTGGGAATGAGCACATTGCGATATCAATGCTGAATATATTGGGCAGCTCTATTATAGAAGTATTTTTTTATTTCACTTTTATCTTTGTTCTAGTGTTTTTATCCATGCTTGTGATTTTTTAGTATGTAGTTATAATGATTCACTTCACTACAAATCAAAGGCAAAATTACTACAAAATTACTATCAATCTAAATTAATGAATTATTTCCAAATAGAGCTACTTAAGCAAACTGGTGAAACTGTATTCATATCACAAGGTCAGTAAACTCCAGTTTAAATCTGAATTTACCTTGATACGTTTTTTAATGAAACACAAGTATAAGCATTACAGTCCAATAAACACGTTTAAGATTTTACCATACAATTATGCATATATGGTGTGGTCTACTAGTTAGGTTGGGAGGGTCACTAAAAAGGTGGCCTTTAAGGAAGCAAATGAGTGATCTGAGGGCCTGAAGAGTGACCGGAAGTCCATCAGCTCAGAGAGTGAAAAGTGGGTATAAATAGGATCCAGCCACTCGTCACTTTAAACCCAGATTAAGGACGGCTAATGCCCTAACAGCACTTGCTCTAAAGTTAGTCACGGGGCCAATAAGCGTCACAGAGCTTAGACCCAACACAACACTGGGGGGTGAACCTATATGTCAGGCAAGCAAATAAACCACTCTTAATATAACTAATAGGTGTGCCAAGTTAGGTGTGGCAAATTCCATAAACAGAGAACTGTTAAACTGCCTACAAATCTAGCAGTGTACTTGATTGATTTTGATTAACAATCAGTTTAATTAAATTATATTTATAACGCACAAAAAAAAAAAAGTTGTCAAAAGTGCCAACAATATACTTTAAAAGATACAAATAAATAAAATTAAATACAAAATGTCAACATAGCATTCTGTGCTAAAGTTCAAATGGAAAAGTGAGGGCTTAAGACAATAACGAAGAACTAGGTTGGTTCACATGAACCACTTAAACTCAGAGGCATGTTAAGTTCCTTAAATATTATTGCAGAGAACAACATTAGTAATCAATCAACTGTCTACAAGTGTGTGCCGTCTCGTGCACTGGGGAAACAAATTCCCCATCAACAGTCCGACATTTAATCGGTTTGGCAGGCAGACGGTCATCACACGGACATGCATGTGCTTTCAGGTTTTCAGGTGATACCCTCAACACTTAATCCAATGACAGCAATGAGATAGAGGGACGACCTGAGGAGAAGCAAACAACTTGTTTATGTGACACCTCAACAGAAATCACAAACACACGCAGATGACGGTCAAACAAACGAACCAACAAAACCTAACCGAAAGAAACCGACTGTGTGCAAAAGTTTCCTTCGTGTCACCTGTAATCAGTACAATTGATTTTTCGTTGTTTGGCCATGAGGCTTTGGGCACAACAGCGCTGCAGTACAGAACAGCATGAACCAAAAGGATCTCGACTTAAAAGTTAAAAGCTGGAATTTCTGAGCATTCCATACTAAGCAAGTATTGGGATTTGGATTTAAACTTTTAAAAAAGGGTACTGCCTGTCAGAAGAGGCACCGCTGGGTTCATTAAAAATGGGGATTAGGTTATATAACATTGTAATTATTTTCAAACAATAAGCACAGTAACCCAAGTATATAAAAATCAATGCTCCATGTACGTTTTCCTAAAAATGTTTTGAACTGAAAACTTTGGCTATATTTTGCTTATTCATTTGCATGACAACAGCATTTTAAGCAGTATGTGTGCTGCATGGGCTGGTAGAAGATTCTGACGGTATGAAAACTTTTCTAGTTTTGTGATTACTGCTCTAAAATGTGTTATTTTAAATGTCTAGGTAAAAAACAAAACAAAAAATATCCCCAACTGGACAATATATTTTGAGAAATATTTTAAAATATTTTGGAGCAGTAAACATGTCAGGCTAAAATATTGACTTCTGCTGTCTTCATTAGTTTTAAAACATAGCTTTCTTTGCAATATAATCGGCATCTCATAATACATTTTCTGCTGGAGATACTGTTGTCCTAAAAAATTTTATTTAAACGATAAAGGAAAATTTAGGCGGTTATCGTCTCCTGCCTAATGTGTGCAAGCATTTTACATGTTCAGTGTAGAAGCAAGTGTGGGAGCTTGAGCTCCAAAACACTGCCAGACTAAAGGACTGTGCACACACAACGATTTAACAAAAAACATGGCAACTTTTGGCCTGGCATGCATAAATAAGCATTTTGATCGTTGTCATTGATCTGTTATCAGAGATCCTTTTTGCAGTGACACTGTCTGTATGCAACTTTTACTACAGGTCTTCCCCTTTTTTGACAATCGTGTCATGTAAAAATATGCTCAAAAAATACAATTGTGACTAGAGAGCAACTTCCCTGCAAAGAAAAAAAAATAGATTTTTGGCTCAAAATGAGCAACAACCCAGACCTAATACCAGAAATCTTTAAAATATATTCAAAGTAAACGGGTTTTAAATCTCAAATAATATTTATGTACGCATAATATTATCCTCAAGCTATTCAGGACTTCTGATAAAGGCATCAAGCTCTGAGGGGGAAAAAAAGAGGAGCAGATTACATAAGGAGATCTAAATACAACCATTTATGCTTGTTTGTGTTTTTTCTACAATTCGCAGAGAAAACGAGGTTAACACAGCCTGCCAAGAGGACCCAGCACCGCCAAAAGGTAAAAGGTCTGGAGTATGTGGAAATCTGTTTTCTTTTGATGTCTGTGTGCGTTTTTACACGTTTCCTTCCTTCTCTTGCATAAAAACGTTAAGGAGAAACTTCAATAGATTTTGCAAAGTTAAAATATTCGTAATTCTGAGGTCTGGCCTTTACTACACCTGACCAGGGCAAAAAAAAAAAAAAAAAAAAAAAAAAAAGAGTGTTAATATGAGCTGAAAGCATAATCAAGCCAAAATTTAAAAAAAAAAGTTATACACCAATACACATAGGAAAGCGTTTATAGATTGTAAGAATGATTAATTCTGCTGAAATTATGAAGGTTTTAGGGTGCCTGTCTATGACCTCTCACTGCTCCCTTTGCTATGGAAATGGCAGAAAAGATGGTACATAGTTTGCAAAAAAAAAGGCCTTAAGCATTACTATTACACAACACGCATGCTTGATGTGATTCAGACATTTGATAAACTGCTTGCTTAGGTTTATTAAGCCCATCTGTGCTGTGTTTTGCAATGTTTACCCTCAATAGGAATAGGCAAGCATCAAGTACAAAAGACATCCCTAATGCCACCAAAGAGATACAAAAATATGTTCCCAATGTCTTAAGGCCATAATTAAAGATGAAGCATTAATTCTTTCTTGCTTACAACACATTTTAACTCAACAGAAATAATTGCAAAAGAAAAAAATGTAAACAATGTGATGAGTTGTCTTCCAAATAAATGAAACTCAGAGGCACCATCTAATATGATATTACCCCCTAAATCAGACAGGATCAAGCTGGTCTGCAATACTATGCAATTAAATAATTGCAATTAAGTCCTTAAACTGGCAATAAAACTAAACCCAGCAATCATCATTTACCACATAACAACAACATGGACTCTCAGGAAATCTTGTATTTGGGGAGGTAATACATTCAGGCTTCAAATTACTGATCTCTGTTTTCAAGAACATAGTTTTTTTTTCGTTGAACAAAAAGTTCAAATTCAGACTCTTTTCAGCAACAAAAAATAGTCACGTTTTCCCGACTTGTGCCATGTTGTGAAGGCCTCTATTGTGAAGATCACTTAGTACTGCACTTCTACTAACTACATCCTCATTAGTTGGGGTAATCCTATTGCTGCAGGTTTTAATTAGACACAGGACTTCCTCTGCTGCAATGGACAGTAACCAAACAGTAAATGTAAGCTGGACATAAAGAACTGAAACCACTGGAGAACACCAATGAATGAAATACTGACCCCTTTACCGCTAACAGGCTTAAAATGAGGAGTAGGTGGGAAAATCATTCGGTTATAATCTGTAGCATTTCTATATAATAGCTGAAGTGTAACTATGGCTGTAAACTCGCTGTCAAAATTTTATTAAAATAGCATAAAATGGTTGGCTAGCAACTGCTAATTAGCCCCA
The DNA here is from genome assembly GCF_052040795.2 of Danio rerio. Taxonomy (NCBI): domain Eukaryota; kingdom Metazoa; phylum Chordata; class Actinopteri; order Cypriniformes; family Danionidae; genus Danio; species Danio rerio. The sequence goes on from NC_141023.1 coordinate 30,387,679, forward strand.
CTTCCCCCGGCTTTTTCCAGGACACAAATATGATTTAGACGCAAGACAAAACATTACTCGCATGCACACAAACTCATATGCACAAATTACATGTATTGTTGGCTCTGTGCATTTCTTTTCAAAATAACGAAACAATGTTAGAGAGATGTGAAGAAATTCTCACCTTCCAGGAGACGCTGTATTATGGAGTCAATGTTTAATTTGTCCGGCTCCGCCATTTTAGTGGATTTTTGTCGGGTTTATTCAAACAGATCGTGTGCGCCGTTTTCTGTTATCTGTGTGATTGGTCAAAAATTAAGGCCCCGATCCGAGTAAGCAAATCGTATAAAAGATATCGTTACGGAAATGTGGTTTTACTGGCTATATTTCCTTTGTCATTTGGTTGATCGCTAGCTGCTAACGCCGTTAGCCTGATGGTGCTAGCTATTGCCTACCCGTATTTAAACACCAGGAAACGGTTAATGTGGTACAAAAACGCCCAGATAGACCTCTTCACGCCTTCTTTTGATTTTCCTTATGTCCCGTTGGTATTTTTAATACTTAAACGGTCCCTATTTTCCGTATCCTCTAAGCCCCTTTTCTCTTTTCGTCTACGGAACTTTAAAAAAGACCGTGTTGTTGAAGAGCGAAATCAACGGAGGTTGATAGGGCCCGCCCCCTCTTCCAAATACACGGACATGATTGGCTTACATCTAACATTTGAACCGAAGGTGTGGTCGTTCATTGGCTTATGTTCACACACATCTAATTTCCAGAGCTCCTCCCCGAGTTGTAAAGTAATGACGTCAATGGGGTGGAAAAAAAGAAAGAGCGGGTGAGGGGATCTTCGCGTACTATGAAATTGCTGGTGCTTATAATGTACTTTAGGATTTTGGACTATACAATTACGATAAATAATAGCTCAAAAGCACATGATGTAATGTGTAAGCGCTCACATTAACGATATTACCTGGTTAATAGCAGTTTTGTTCATATTTTCGTACAGGATTTTATTTTCTAACACACCAGCGCCCTCTAGACGGAACACCAAGATATTATTTTTTCTTGAAAGAATTTGCAAATTGCACGGATTATTTCTATCTACAAACACACACAAGCCCAGGATTAATATAAGAGTAAACAAACATAGTAAGAACTTATCTGTTTTCCATACTGGGAATGTGATAGAATAAGCAAATGTGTTTTTATAGACTATATTTGCTGACAACGACAGTTTAAACCAGCATGTACTGATTTGTTGATCTTAGCTTTCTGGTTGTAGAGGTGCAGTATGGCACTTTTTAGCTGACTAGCTTATACTTTTGTATACTATACTAAGAATAGCAAACCAGGTAAGGGTTGTTTTTGTAATTTCTTTTTTAAGCAGGTACAAAATTGGTATCTTTCCTGGAAATAATTATCAAACCCGTATATTTAACTTTCTATGAACAGACCTGCACGATGGGATCATCAGGTTACTTCATTAAAGGTTAGCATGGCCAATAATAATTAAAACTTTGTGTTGTGCTGATATTTGTTTAATTTACAGTTGTTTTTTGGGGAGGTGCTTCCCATTTAACCTGGCAAAAGCCTCCCAGGTCATGCAAAGTCTTCGGTTATCTTGAATGATCCATAGCTGAAATTTCCCCCATTGCAGCTTAATGTAATTAAGGTTAGGAGACAGTATTGGCCACTCCAGAACCTTTATCTATTTCTGATGTAACTAGAGATTCATCTTGACCTTGTGCTGATAGGGCTGTTCATGATGGAAAGTCAAAGAGCTTGTTATGCACAGCTTTTGTCCAGAAAAAAATTATGTATGTATTATGTAAATTATCTGCCAGTTTTGTTTTGTTTTCTGGAGGTTCAGGTTTTCTCTGATCTGTCTTAAATAATACTATTAATAATTAAAATAATATATAAATTTACCCCCCCCTATTTGTGAATGAATGATCACGCTCAGCAGTCTTTGTGGGAAAATATTTATTCACTTAGTGGTTTGAAATCAGCAGATCTTGAACACAGAAAGTTGCATTAAAAAGAGTTTATATCGACAAATAGCCTAAAAGTATACTCAAATTATATCAATGGTTTGTATTATATTAGACACCAAATGCAATGCTAATGCATGGGGTTAAACAGCCAAATAGTAAGTGTAATCTTTTTTTTTCTTTCTTTTTTCAGGTTACCTGCAGGTTTTCCTTTGTCTTTTGAACAAATTATTTGGAAGTTGTGGATGAATTCTATCATGGTCTAGTTGACCTTGGCTTGGTATCAAGAGACTTGTGAATTATTTTCCCTTTTCAAAATGATAATAGTCGTGATTGGCATTTTCAAAGCTTTGCTAATCTTTCATATCATTTTTACATATTTTTACATTTCCAGTAACTTGTTATCCATGCAGACAGTTCTCATCTGCTTTCAATGTCTCAGTGTCAAACCTACATCTACAATAGAGCTAACACATCATCACAGATCATGCACAGACAATAATGGTAAATTAAAAATACACAGGAGTGGGACACCGTGTCTCACCTTTGTCTATCTGTGAGGTAAAACAATTCAAGAGCATATAAACTTGTCATTTTGATTTAAATAAGAGCCACACAACTAATAAATGACAATAAATGCCTTCAAGTGATCACTATTCTTGAAGGGCTCCAAGTTTGGCCTTTTTACAAGATGTCTTTTGTGTCTCCAGAATGTGTCTGTGAAGTTTCAGGTGAAATACCTATCAGATCTTTTCAAGAATTCACACTTAGCTTAAGATTTATGCATAGCTTGTTTGGCATGCTGTCCCAGAAGAGAGCCCTGAGCTCAAGGGATTCTCGGGCCCAGGGCTCCCTCCCTTTCACAGGGCGAGGGAAGATTGAGCTCAGATCGATCTCAAAACTCCCATGCTGCTGAGGCTAAGGTGAACTTCCTGTAAGTAAGACATTTAGAAAAAACAATTTAGGCTTATTTTGTCTGTAATATAGAGCACATTTGGACGGTGGGAGGAAACTGAGAAACCCAGAGAAAACCCATGTGGACACGAGGAGAACATGCAACAGAAATACTCAATGGCCCAGCGAGAACCCGGCGCCATTGGTATTCTTGCTGTGAGGCAACAGAGCTAGTCACTGGGCCACCATGCCGCCTGTTCTGGATAAAGGTGGAAGAAGGGGAGGGCGGTTTCTTCCAGACAAAGATAGTTGTAGAAAGGAAATGAGAACATATATATAGTGACTTGGTTGAAAAATATTTTTATTCAATTTCATTTTTTGGGTCAGAAGGAATTGACCCTTAGCAAAGCCCCATCCTCCTTCTCACTATTCAACATGCTTTCAGCTTCAGCCATGTGCTCCCCCATCATATTGTGCACTTCCCAGGGAAATGGTGTATTATTTCTGTACAAATCACATACTGATTCCAGACAAAAGCAGACATAAAGGCCTGCATTATGCATACGAGGGAAATGTTCACAATTTGATCAAATTAATTGTTAATATAGGTCTCAAATCTGTTTAAGTTAGCTCACCTCCCCTCAATCTTATGAGTCCTTCAGATAATTCACTGGTTCTTGTCACATCACAGCTTCATAAATGAAAACTTTTTGGGCTGTCTAAATCCAGAACATTTTAGTTAGTCTATATTGAGTACTTGTGTTTAGAGTCATTCTATAAGCAAGTGACAGCACTGTTGATTGACAGTTGATACTAAGGCTCTCTAAGGCTTCTCTAGGCTTCAGGAAAAGATTAAATATACGCCCAGCATTTCTGGGTGCTTGCTGTCTGCATTGTAAGACCTATACAGGCACATTTTCACCATGTTAATTGCTAAAATTCCTCTACTATACCTGGGTTAGTCTAGCGGTTCTGTTTGTCAGAGTAAGCGGCACGCAGTAACGGGCACGGAATATCAGCGCTATGACTCGCCAAATCGCATGTCAATCAAACTGCCTGCGAAGGGTTAAATATAGTTGTTTTCGCACCTGTGCTTTTAAATGAAAATGAGCTGGTTCTCCCCGCCAACTCAAAGTAGGTTTTCTCCACCTACTCTTGGTACTTTTCTATTCAGAGGATAACTGGGGTCTGATGTCAGGATAAACACAACAAAATAACAGAACTCCGACATGATGAAACAGAGACCGGCAGTCACAAATACCAGAGTAATACGAAGGAGCCACACACAAATGCTGTTACAGCATTTGATGCGAGTGCACACACACATACATACACATGCTCCTTTAATATGTTGTGCTGTTTTTTTTCTTATTTACTCACAGCCAATTTTACAGAATGCCCTGTAAAATGGGTACATTTTGCTGCTGTATGAAGATCTATTATAGCTAATGGCCCATTTCCATTGAGTGGTACGATATGCTTTTATGGCCCTTTTCACTGTCAAAAGGTATACCAAAAAGTGAACCGTACCACTTTTCAGATTGATACCTAGCACAACAAAAAGGTACCAAAAGGTGGAGCTAGACATGCAGCTGAACACCATTGGTTTACAGATAAACGTCACCAGCACCTACACAATCAGGAGAGTGAAAACAAAGGAAGTGCCATTTTTAAATACACAGTAATATTACACCGTACTAATATATACTAGTGCTGTCAATCGATTAAAAAAAATTCACTAATTAATCGCACCTTTTTAAAAAAAATTAATCACCATTAATCGCGATTAATCGCATTTAAAATACTGAAACTTGGCTATTCAAATGTAAAATTAATGTAAACACAAGACAAAAACTATTTAAATTCAAATTATAATTGTTTATTAGAATTAAATTTCAAAATATAATTGTTTAATAGAATTTTTGTTTAACTTGTAACACAGATTTCTTCATGCAAACAACATACCCACAATAAACCATCAAGATCCTGGCTTGACAGCCATATTTATTAAAGAAATTAAAACACAGGCATGTTAATGCCATTTAAATTTCAAATATTTAAATAAAAATAACATATTTCAATAAAGAAAACATTGATTTCCCTGTTGGATTCTAAGTTGACTGCAAAAAAATGCCAAAATACAGGAATTGCAGATATGGAAAATGAAAAATTATAATAATAAACTATAGAATACAAAGTGTTGCACTCATTGTAAAGTTTTGTTGCTGTGAGTTGAGAACATTAGTTATTGAGTAGAAACAATTTAGCTTAATCCTCCTTTACATTCATCCAGTTGCTAAGACTAGGAGTATCCTGCAAGTGCACAGAGACTCCCAAATGCCTGCAAATGAATGATAATTTCTCGCAAACCGGTCGTTAAATACATTGCACACCCCTCTGCCCCGCATCCCTCCTAGCTCTTCAGGTAGCCTATGTCGCGCGCAACTCACCCCCACCATCCTTCAGGTACGGCTCGCGCGCACACGCCCCTACTCAGATACGTCGCTCACTCCACCCCTGACACCCCTTAACGGGCCTGACACAGACACACACACACAACACGCTGCAGACGTTTTGGCCCCAACGTATGGCGTTCCTCCAGGCTCTTTAACATGATGAGCCACTTACTACAGAGAGTATAGGCCTACAGAAGTGCATTGTAAAATATTTCAGAATATTGTTTTTATACAAAACACACTGTACCACTTATATTTTACTGTATTTACCCCACAAAAACAGTGCACAGTGTTCACCCCAACCAACACAAAGGTGCACATAATGTGGTCTACATGTACCATCAACAGAAGGATTTACAGAATACTGTTACAGTAAAAAAAAATATAAAAAAATTGTGGATTTCGGACATACACTTTCCATCCCCAAATGCAAGTGTAACACTGAACGAAAAAGGCTGACAGTAAGTCGTTATGATGAATGGAGAAGTGGTCATGGTGTTTTACATTCAGCACATCAGTGTTCAACTGATCTTATAAATGTCTATTGATGTGATGGTTTGTGTGCCTCATAATAATTTGAAAACAAAATACCATGTTGAAAAGAAATTACATTGTTTTGGATCTAATGTTTCATTTTGCAGGAGAATTGAAGGGTTTCACCCTAGAGTTCTGACAATATGAGGCATGCTTTCAGAAAATGTGTGTAAACAATTGGGAAAAACTGTAAATTGTGTGGATTTCGGTCATACGCTTTCCATCCCCAAGCAGAAAAAAAAAATCTTCAATAGGATTAAGGAATTGAGAATATGGAAGGAGATAAACAGCTAAAAAACATGGGTGGGCAGTGAACCAGTTATGAACCAGATGAGCTCTGATTTCTAAATTGCAATTCTGTGTGACAGGTGTTTACCTATGTGATGAGTTAGTACGCTAAGTAGAGCAACTGACGTTACAATTGTGAATGACAGTGTGTTCCTTGTAAAAACAATAGATTTTCTGCATGAAAATTGTGCCACATGCAGAGAATTGTGTGTTGTGTTTTGAAAAAAGTGTGTTTTAAACCTCCAATTAGGGTGTAAAGCAGGAATTGTGCTTGTAGTTTAGCAGAATTGGTTCAGGGGGTTGGTGCATCAGTCACATGTTGCAGTCATTGTGTCTGAAGTACAAGTAATTGTGTGTAAAAAAACTAAGTGAGTCATTGTTCATTTACAGTTTTTTTTTTTTTTTTTGATTGCTCAAGCACAATTTTGAAATGAAGGCTCATTTTGTCAAAACACTACATACAATTTCCACATCCACACACACAAACAGCAGAACACATCAGAACTTATGCAAAATGAAACACTTCATCCAAAACTTTACAACACTGTAACAAAACACAATTTTAACACTGTACAGAACACACACTCTTCATTCAAGATAAATCCGCTTGCTTCATTTACACACTGCGGTTATCAATCTTAAACACTCATATAATTTCTAACTGACTAATACTGATATAATCTGGGTTTGATTTATTTAAGAGGTATTGCTATAAAGTACATGAACATACTGTATTCACCAAACAGTGATAGACAGAAAGCTAAATATTGCCCTATCCTAACAAATACCATACAACAAATGTAAAGTGTTTTATTCAGCTTTCTGGGGTATGTATACATTTCAATATATATAAAAAAATTACCATGCCCTGTCTCCTGTTTACCAATCTTCCTCCCCTCCATGCTTCCTCTTCCATACTGCAACATTGCCTTCCATATTTATTAAAGATTATTTATTTATAGCTCCTGTAAAACATATTTATTGAAAGCTAATAATTATAGCTATACTACTGTAAACATTTATTGAAGATAAATTTGATAGTTTATACCTACTACCTAGTTACAGTTTTTCATGATTGCAAACACACTAAAATTAAACTTTTCCTACAATTAGCAAAACCGTACACTCATGGAGCAAAACACAAGGCTAGATCTGCACAACTGTAAGCACATTATCAGCTTCACACTTTTTGCAAAACATTATGAACAGTCATTTGCAAATCACTAAACACACTTGGATGCTTTTGACACAGAAATTTTTCATAATGGAATTTCCTTGCCATTTCAAAGCAAAGGCCTTCAAATGAGCACACACATGAACTATAGGTCAAACACAGCCATCAGGTGTGCACACACACTGCTGCAAAACTGTAGACACACACACACCAATCAGCTGTAACCACAAAAAAAGAAGCAATAGGTATAACCATATATGGCATACCAAAATGTTTAAATCATTTGTATAAATATTTACCATTTGGAATAAAATGCCATAAATAAGAAAGGTAAAAAGCACCTAATTGCAAATGAAACATAACCGAGGATAAGTGAAAACAGTTATAGAGTATGAATAGGTATAATAAAGCAGGAATAAGTGTATGCAATGTGCTGCAAACCCTTGAAGCAGACATGACGCAGACGTCACGTTTAAGCAGTGGAACAGTAATGTGGCAGATGCAGATGACACGTTCGGCAGACGCAGACGTCACGTTCGGCAGACGAAGACGTCACGTTCGGCAGACGCAGACGTCACATTCAGTGAGACGAGTGCACGTTGCAGCGTCATGTTAACGACCCTTTCCGGACGCCATACCAACGGCCTTCCATACTGGAGCGACTCCCTTCAGATTCAACACGCATGATCACGTTCATCAAAGTATTACTGTATTTCACAAGGATTCTGACACAACAACACGAAGCATACGCTTTCGTTGCGTTCAATGAGGAAACATGCTAAACTTGAAGGACACATGCTGAAAGGCAGAGTAATGCCCTGTCTTTAACAGCTCGCAACTTCACCAGAGACTTTCTGAGTACAAGTACATAAGACACCAATAGTCAGATTTTAATATGATTAAGATTATACTCTTATTAAAAGTCTACTGTGTAGCCTAAGCAGCGATTTTATTACCTTAAAGGAACACCGAGTCACGAAATGCGGAGGATTTTCTTTCTGTTCGCCATGCGGTATCAACTTACAACAGAAGTCGAAAGTTAAAAATGAAACACCCGAAATTGCATAAAACTCTGGAGAGCCTGGTGATGCGACTAATTGTTTTGTACTGGAACTTGCCTTCAAAAAGTGCTTCCTTGGACTTATCCACATTTCTTGCATGTTGAACACACGTCCACCACAACAGGAAATAAAAAAAACCTGCAACTTCGTTAATTGCGTAAATTTTTTTTAACGTGTAAATTATTTTAAATTAATCGCATGCATTAACAAACTAATTTTGACAGCGCTAATATATACATATATACATAATAATATATACATAAAATAAGGAGCCATGGTCGACCCAAGCTCAAACTAACTTTGTTGTTGTCTTTATGAACAGCCACAAAACTAAGAAAAAGAGCAGAGTCTACCCTGTGCCCCATCGTTGTTTACAAGGCCATCTAAAGCATAAGCTGCGTGTCTCTATTTGAAATAATGAACTTGAGCTGATAATAATAACATGGGTTCGATTATTGAAGTGTTTCTGACATCCAATCCTTTCAGAAATGGACAAACGCGAGAGTGAAGCACAAAAAAATAAAGGAGCAAATGATTCTTTCAGCAATCTAAAATATAAACAAACTGCCATGTTTAACTATTATCGTCACCGTTTGAACTATTATGAACTGGGAATGAAAGTATTACTTTCTAGCAAAGGTTACATGTGCTGCTGAAGATTAAAGATACAGATGAGAAGTTTGCACTGACTGTGGGCTACGATGTGTGTTTTGTTTTTGAAGCCAAATAAAGACTAAATGTTGGCTGTGTGTAGTTTTTCTGTAAATGGTAACACACTGGAGACTGTAGAGCAGGGGTGTTCAAACTCAGTCCAGGAGGGCCGGCGTCCTGCATATTTAAGTTCCAACCCCAATTAAATGCACCTGAACCAGCTAATCAAGCTCTTTCTAGGTATACTATAAACTTCCAGGCAGGTGTGTTGAAGGAAGTTGGCGCTAAACTATGCAGGACACCGGCCCTCCAAACCTGAGTTTGGTCACCCCTGCTGTAGAGGGTCTTCATATACTGTATGTTGCATTAATTCATTTATTTTATATAATTGCACACGTGGCAGCAGGCTATTCATTGATCTGCAGTTGTAATCAAATTATGTTCAAGTTAGTAATAAACATTTATACACAAATATTTATGTGTATAAAGCTTCTTCTTTGTTATAAGGGCTTCTCATATGATATGTGAACGACCCGTATTGACTGAAACGTTCTGTCATACCATTTGTACCCTTTTGGTAATGGAAATGCAAGCCTGATAAAGGTGACCCAAATCGTACTGTACAAAATAAACCTGATTTAATGTCAACAAATGAGACTCCTGTTGTGTGATTGAAGCATCCTCATAGTCGTGTACACTATGCAGCTGTGGCGATTCCCGCGGTAATGAATTATGTAGCCCAAAAAGTCTAAAATGTTCAAAATGCTATAAAAACACGGTGTACCACTTACTGCTTTATGAATTTAATCACAAAAATTTTTTTGGAACAGATCTTTTAATCCAAGTTTCTTTGCAAATCCTGTCTTGTGGACTTATATTATCCTGAGACATGATAATATGTGCCCATCAATCAATAACAGTGGGCAACAGCAATGCTACAACACAGTGCAGTGGGTCTCAAAATTGCTGGGATTTGGATGCTATTTTAACATAGAGACTAGAGACATCTCAACATGTTCAGCAGGAAGGAAGCGAAGCGGTGCATAAACCGCAGTCTGTTCTTCCTGTACACAGTCAAAACCAGTGTCAGACTATTAGGCTAAAGATTATTTCAAATCTATATGTCATATTTCATCGTTGAGTCGATCAGTATACAACACATACACTTTATTTGAGGTGAAAAAGAGTAATACCAAATGAAAAACATTAAATGCAAGTAACCTAAATGTTTAATAGTCTACTTTAAATACATTTTGTGAAAATAAAATAGTCAATTGTGGTGCAATAATCATAAGTTGCATCATGGGTTCCATCATCATTCAGAACAATATTAATGTAAAAACATTTTATTTTTAAAAAATCTTACCTTAAAACTATTTTTAAGGGAATCTTGCTTGATTTGCATTTTATACACTGTAAAACTCTACAGTAAACTTTTTCATAATGAAATGAGTGTAGTTAACTCAAAATAGACTGAAAGTTACTTCTACTCATCTGAAAAGAGTTTTGAACTCAGTGTTGAAGGTAATGAGTTAATTAAATACTTCATTACTTCAGCTTTTGAGTACGTTCCCAGTACTCATACATATTAGTTTGTTAACTCAAATGGTATGTAGCAATCTGTTTCCTCAAGCGGTTTGAGTTGTCTTAACTAATTGAGTTTTCCAGTAATTAGTTGGCTTAGTTGGTTAGCTTCATTTATTGGGTTTTACTGTGGTCAAATTGCTTCGTTTACTCAAATGGATTAAGTTACTCATTAGGATTAGTTTTTGAACTTAAATGGTTAGTTGCAATCGGTTTCATTAAATGGTTTGAGTTACATTAACTTTTGTGGTTATTATAGTGTATGTTTATAGACAGCTTTTATATAGCTGTTTAAATGGTTGTATATGGATATTATATTAGGCATTTTGAGATTTGGAGACATTTTACTGTTCTATAAAAAATAAAGATCCTTATTACTATAAATATCTCAAACAAAAGTGCTTAATTTTACAAAAAAAAATAAAAAATACAAATGAATAAAACTAAAGTGGTTTGAAGAATAGTGGCAAAGTATAAAGATTTGAAGTGACACTAAATGACTGTATTGGAGGAGTCTAAAAATGCCTGACAGGATTTTTTGATGTATATAAACTATTGTTGCACTAAATTATATTTCACCCGGTATCTTCTGTAACCCATGATAAAAATATATAATTTTGCTGGCTCAGAAAAGTAAATAAATAAATAAAACAGTAAGCATCCCAATGTTGTGTAACATCACAAAAACTGTATTACAAGAATTTTCTCACACTATTATTCATTCAATCATTTTCTTTTTGACTTATTCCCTGTATTAATCAAGCATCGCCACAGCCGAAAGAACCGCCAACTTATCCAGCATATGTTTTATACAGTGGATGCCCTTCTAGCTGCAACCCATCCCTGGGAAACATCCATATACACTCAGTCACACACTACGGACAATTTAGCGTACGCAATTCACCTATACCACATGTCCTTGGGCTGTAGGGGAAACCAGAGCACCCAGAGGAAACTCATGCGAACATGCAAACTCCACACAGAAATGCCAACTGACCCAGCCGAGGCTCAAACCAGCAACCTTCTTGCTGTGAGGCGATCATCCTACCCACTGCGCCAATGTGACGCCCCTCACTATTATATAACAAGAAAAAAAATTATCTTTAAAGTTTCTTATTTCATACTATACTTATTCTTAAAGTCTGTGTAATCCGGACATTGCTAACTTTTTAGTTCAACATGAAGATGTTCAACATGAAGATGAGTTGAATTTTGTTCTTCTCATATCTTTCATTTGCAACAAACAGAAAAAGGGTGTGGCTGAGCACATTTCACCAAATCCATCAAACGGAGAAGGACTGCTTTTCCAGAACGGAAACAAATGTTACATTTTGATTAAAGATTATTTGGATTGGATTATAATGGATTAACTTGCGCTTTGTAATTGTTCACCTTTAGACTAACAATATGTGCTAACAAAAAAAAGACATTGTAATTTAAGATTTCATCCAGACTTTAAAAATGTTTGTTTCTGGCCTCAGGGTCATCCTGTGATACTTGAGTCTGACTCTGTTTTGGTTTTTTAATCTTCCAATCTCTCATTATATTTCAAGCTCATATTCACATAGTGAATTTGTCCATTCTTGCCCAACATGTCTGTGTTGTGTCTCCGAATCCCAATGTTACACAACTTAAAAGCCCACCCACTCTAACCTGTGACAGTTTCTATTCGTCATACAGTATGTGGTTTCAGCAGTGACTTGGCAGAGCTCATGAGGAGAGGGGATCAGAGTGTTTTTGAGACGTCATCATGGTTAAGACGTTTCAGAAATGATTCATGGTATCGTGATGTTGGACCCTCACGCATGTGTGTTTCCAATAGGGAGCATGGTAACGTGATGTACAATCAAAATATGGTTGTGCAATATCTTGTTTAAGTACAGAACATCTCATTATCACCTGAGATCATAATTTAAAGCTGTTTATGTAATGTCTATGTCGGGTTTGAAAATGTAGGTATCAAACATGAGTATTAGGAAATAAACTGTAGGAGGACTTTTTTTTTTTTTTTAAAAGAAGGAAAAATATAAAAGGTGGACGACACAAAAACGAGGAAGGTGAGATTCAAAGGAATAAAGAAAGCAGCACAGAGAAAAAGAACAAGTCCAGTCTGGCCTTTTCCTCTTTAGCTGTGCACCCGCCTCTGTTTCATTTCTCCCCACCCATTGCATTCCCCTACAAAAACATCCTCACATCATACCACCTTTCACAGGACGTAACGGTTTCACAAGGTGGGAGACTAACTTTAAGAAAAAAAGTCAAGAGACTAACTACAAAAAGCAGGAAACTTAGAGACTTTCTACAAAGAGCTGCAAATAAAGGTAAAGTTCAAACTTTTTTCCTTACAAGCAAATTAAAAAATGAAGCAACTTAATGGTTTAGAAAGAAGAAATCCTTAAGTATATATTAAGTATATAATTAGGGATTTACACTTTTAACTTAAGTGTGAATGTTTAGTGTTGAATATTTGTAAATAAAGTAATAAAAAGGTAAATAAATCAATGTTATGCTTGATATTAGACAGCTTATTAAAAGAGGTTAAAGGGAGGGGCCTTTGTGTAAAATAGATGCTTTTAAGCTAATATTTTTAGACCTTAATGTTCACATTTTTTCGATAAAAATGTATCATTTTGTGTTTATAAAATATAAACAATAATATAAATATATATATATATATATATATATATATATATATATATATATATATATATATATATATATATATATATATATATATATATATATAAACTTGAATTACTGTCATAACATAAAAAAAACAAGTTACATTCCAGTTTAGAGTTTCTTAAAAACCAAAAACGTAACAGTTCAGCACAAATATAACGCACCATCTTCCTCCCTCGATCAGGCTTTTAAGAGCACAGTTATCTCCGTGTAGACAGGAGAAGAACACAATTCTGGAGGAGCCAAGGTGCATGTTAATAATCGTCCGGAGAGCTGCTGAATGATTCAGCGTCAACTAAAAACAGCCATAATTACCGTTAGTCATTTTGCCGGAGCCCACGCACCACCTGGTCACCCACTCAAGTCCTCACCAATCCATGGCGCTCTGTGGCCAGAAGGAAGAAAATACAGCACACAGTAGTGGACTACAGAGCGGAAAATACAGCCAACAGTAGTTTTATCAATCAATGAGGATTTTGTACAGAGAACAACTTGGAAAATAAGCCAGAGACATTTAAGCAAAAGAGAAATAGAATAGAATAGAATAGAATAGAATAGAATAGAATAGAATAGAATAGAATAGAATAGAATAGAATAGAATAGAATAGAGCGGGACCCGGGACCCCTCTCAGGGAGTGGCAGATCACTGGTTTAGCAAAGATAAAAAGTGTCACAACCTGTTGAGACTTGAGATTTGCTCGGTGATGTGGGTTTCCTTAGAGATGCTGTTATTTTCCGCTATAGCCTCGAGATACCGATTCCTGTATGGGCCTGTCTTAGGGAGGAGTCACTGGGTTTGTGTGCAAATACATAAGCTTCCAGGCTGAATATGTCTTACCAAACAAAACATACTAATTATGCAAACACAGGAAGATGTTAAAGAGACAGATCACTCAGATATGGAATTTCTGTCATCAGTGAAGAACACAAAAGAAGATGTTTTGGAGAGTACTATCCACTGATATTCATATTAATGATGTCAATTGCTTCTGATTTCCAACATTCTTCTTTTGTGGTTAACGGGAATAAACATAGTTTGAAACCACTTGAGTGTGAGGAAGTTTTCATTTTTTTCATTTTCACTTAAGGAGAACTAACTTAACTCGACCGTAAAGCGTGCTTGATTTGATGTCATTCTTTGTTTTCATTGTTTCAGGATGGGCTCCGCTGGTGTGCAGATTGTGTGTGTGGCTCTGGGAATTTTAGGACTCATTGCTACAGTCGTGACCATTGCTATTCCACAATGGAAGACTTCTGCCTTTATTGGTCAGAACATCATCACTGCACAGGTAAACAATTACTGCAGTTTCAAAGAATTAAGTTATTATTATTATTAAAATGATTATTCTAAATCAGTAACATATTGTTAACTAGTTAATTAGGTCTCATCAAGCACCAAGAATGGTGTACTTGTATGATATTGTCTAACTCTCATGAAGAAAAAACCGTATGGAAAAACAAACTTGTCATTTTCAACATAAATAGTTTGACCTAGCATTAGCTAAAACCATTTTTAAAAATTAAAATAAATAAAAAAATATCAGTTCTATAAAGTAAAAAATACAATTAAATGTAATTAATTAAGAAAAAACTACAATGAGAAATTTTGTCAACCGAACAAGTTTAAGAGTAAAAATTAAATAATAAGTAAAAGATGAATAAAAAAAAAATCACAAAAATGATTAAAGGTACAGTAGGACTATTTTAAAAGTAAAAGTTCTCCACACCCCCACCAGTGTGCAGCATCCACTTGGATGATGTGACGGCAGCCACAGGATAGCGACGCCAGTGCGCTCACCTCACACCAGCTATTGGAGGAGTGGAGAGACAGTGATAGAGCCAATTCATTGTATAGGATGATAGGGAGGCCATGATCGTAAGGGCCGATAGAGGGACTTTGGCCAGGACACCGGGGTTACACCCCTGCTCTTTTATGAGAGGTGCCATGGGATTTTTAATGACCACAGTGAGTCAGGACCTCGGTTTAACGTCTCATCCGAAAGACGGCGCCCACGGACAGTGTAGTGTCCCCTTCACTTTTACTGGGGCATTAGGACACAGACCACAGGTTGAGCGCCCCCTGCCGGCCTCACTAACACCACTTCCAACAGCAACCTAGTTTTCCCATGTGGTCTCCCATACAGGTTCTGACCAGGCTCAGCCCTGCTTAGCTTCAGCGGGTAACCGGTCTTGGGCTGCAGGGTGATATGGCTGTGGCTTTACAGTTGATCCTTGTGTCTGGTTGGTAATAGCACAATACTAGCTAGCATGAATTAACATGATTCTATCAAATTAGCATGTTATTAGCATGTTGTTAGCATGTTTCTAGCATAAATAAGCATGTTGCTAGCATGTTTCTAATAGCATGTTGTTATTATGGTTTCAACATGAACTAGCATGTTTCTAACACAAATAAGCATGGTGTTAGTATAATTCCAATATAAATTAACATGTACTAGCATTATTCTAACATGAATTAGCATGTTACTAGCATTTTTCTAAAATGAATTAGCATGTTGCTACCATATTTTTAGTAGGCATTGGACAATAACCATTTTCATTTAATTTATTTAGCCTGTAATGTTCACTGCTCCAAAATATTACAAATGTTTCTTAAAATTAAATTTGTGTTCAATTGAGGAAAAAGATTTTATTTTTTACCCAGACATTTGAAAAGACCATATATTAGAGCAGTAACGTTAATCCCGTGATATTTTTATCCAAGGTTATCATACTGTCAGAATCCTGTGATGGCCTCTGCTTAGTTTCTAACATGAATTAGCATGTTGTTAGCATGTTTCTAACATTAATTAACATGACTCCAACATACAAAAATATACACTATTATAAATAACATAAAAGTAGGAATTATTGTTATTACTATTATTCAATTTCACAATTTGTTAACTTCCCAATTTAACGTTACCATCACTGAGCTGTTTTTTCTTTCCTTCTTCTCGCCTCGCCTCAGGTCTCGGAGGAGGGTCTGTGGATGCAGTGTGTGGTTCAGAGCACCGGTCAGCAGCAGTGTAAAAGCTACGACTCGTTGCTCATCCTGAGCTCAGACCTGCAGGCGGCTCGAGCCATGACCATCATCAGCTGCATGCTGAGCGTCCTGTCCCTGCTCATCCTGTGCGGCGGTGCAGACTTCACCACCTGCATCGAAAACGAAGACGTCAAGCCCAAAGTGACCCTGGTGTCCGCCATCGGCCTGATCCTGGCGGGCCTGCTGGTCATCATCCCAGTCAGCTGGGCCGCCAACAACGTCGTGCGCGACTTTAACAACCCGATGGTTCCTGAGGCACAAAAGAGGGAGCTGGGTCCTTGTATTTACATAGGCTGGGCTTCAGGAGTGCTGCTCATACTGGCCGGGGGTCTGCTGTGCTGCTTCAGCAGGCCTCGTTCCAGCGGATCCAGCGGAGCCGCCAAATACTACAGCAACAGCGCCTCAGCGCCCAGCAAAAATTACGTGTAAATAAATGCAAAAGATGAGCATTTAAGATCATTCTAGGTGTAGTACGTACTAGATAACCCGTCTAAGGTAGCGAATAAGTCTGTAGTTTGTAGGAAAATCGCCCTCATAAGACTTAACCGTGGTTTATTTACAGTAGCCTATATTAATCATGTTTTATTTAAGCAAATTTTTTACAAATGCTGTGTTAAGCTGTGTGTTGTAAAAGGTTACCACAGGAATTTGTTTTGGGTTTGTTTTGTTTTATGTGATATTTTGTTTCTGGCAAAACCATGGTTAATTTTGGTGAGAGTGGAACTGGAAAAGGTCAAAATGGAGAAAGATGTAAATATTACTTGTTTGGAGTCACTGAACTGTCCTACAAATACTGTCTTTAAGCATTTTAATAATCAGTTTTATATCTTTTTTTATGATAATTTACTACTGCCTTTTCTTAGAGCTGCTAATAAACACAACTTCAGGGATGGGACAGAGCTTGTGTCCAAAATACTTTCATTCAGGTCACTGTATAACACATGTGTGCCAGTCCTTATTATTTTCAAAACCATGACTGCACTCATATCTTTTGAGTATTAATGTTGCATAACAGCTACTACTAGACTGTGTTCGGATGTATTCCTACTAGCGTTTACTCAGTGTGTAATCAGTTTACTTTTGGGGTTTTTAATGAGACCATTTTACTTTATTATGTAATAGACAATGTTGTCTTTAAAAAATGTATGTTGTAAGACCAGACTAAGGAGTTTATGTCACTGGTACTTTTCAAGAACATATTTAGGATATGGGAAATACTGTATCATTTTGTTTTTAATACTGTATAATTTCGTGCTTTCTTTGTGCATTAGGTCATAATCATTTCCACTGTCTGCCTGTTCAATAAAACCGACTGATTCAGACATTTGTATGTGCGATCAATTGTTGACACATGAATAAAGCTTTGATAAAATAACACTTTATTTTAAGTCCTATAAAACATATTAAAATGGGCTCCAAATAAAACATCACATAAAAAAAGTTAAATCCCTGAAGAACAATATTTGGTGTGCAAAGGACAGCAAAATGACATCCGAGAAAATCTCTTTCACATGAATCTAGAAATCTTGCACCTTTTACGTTTTCATTATTCGCACATCTTGCTCATGTCCATTTGCATTTTTAAAATTCATATTTTCAATTCATCTGGGGTCTGTCTTCATCTACTTGCTCTCCAGGTCATTCACTCGCTTGGTCAAATCCTCCACCATCTCCTTCAGCTTCTTCACCTCGTTCTGCAAGGCCTGAACATCCTGTACGAGACATAGAAAGGAAGGCAGCATGAGTTTAATAGTAGCAGAAGTTCAGTTTGCCGTGTTTGGGGTTGAATAAATCACATCAGGACACTTACCCCACTGTCCGACTGTCGGTTGCATGAGGATGATGATGTGGTGGACATCAAGCTCTTGATGACTTTGAACTCTTTGTTCTTGGTTGTAGCCACAAAACCGTCTTTCAAGGAGATCAGGATTGGTTCGCCATCTTTGCCTGCAAACCAATCATCCGCCTCCACTGATGGCTCTGGACCCACCGTGTTGGGGTAAAGGTCTTCTTGAAACAAGTCAGACTAAAGCAAGCAAAAGATAATGCTGGATTCAGACCACAGGTCAACAACAGTGTGACATTAATACACAGCCATTCAAGAGTTTGGGGTAGGTTAAATGTTTTCTCAACTGTAGTCTCTTACGCTCACCATGATAGCATTAATTTAACCAAAATATAGTAAAAACTAATATGAAATATAATTTAAAATACCTTTCTTCTATAAATAAATTTCAAACGTAGTTTACTCAGCAAAACTGACTTTTACTGCAGCTGTTACTACAGTATTTAATGTCAAATGATCCCCCAAAATCATCCCAGGGGTTCATTAATTGACAGTTTTCAAACAAAAACCTGATAAAAACTGAAAGCATATTGCACTGTGGTTGTTTATTTACACAAAAAACTATTTTAATGTTTCAACAATACCATTATTGTTTACTGTGTAAACTGTGTTTTTTGAGAAAGCTGTGACGTGTATATATATATATATATATATATATATATATATATATATATATATATATATATATATATATATATATATATATATATATATATATATATAAATAAATACACACACACACACACACACACACAAAACAGTTCTGTTCTTGAATCTGATTGGCTGACAGCAGTGCGATATTCTGTTTAGATTGCAACTTTAAAGTTTGAACTATGAAATTTTGAAGCATCTGATTCAGTGCATCAGCCGCCATCAGCCTGTCTGAGCAGACCAAATTTCTGACGATTGACGTTCCGGACAAAGACCGCATTATAAGTCCTTAAAAGAAGAAAAACGACATTATCTCAGTGTAAATTTCATGCTACAGCTGATCAAATCATTATAAAACATGTAAGTGACACCAAGTCAATCTCTCTCTTTTGTATTTTGTAGTACTGTATTTACACTACAGAAACCGGTGGTGTATGCTCTGCTCTGGCTTTTTCAGGGTTAATTATTGTGAAATCCCGATTGCAACAGAGAAATGCTGGGAAATCTCTGTAGATTGATGGCATTTTAAGATGACATCTAAAAATGTCAGCAATATCACCTGTTTTGTCATTACTTTAGACATTAGAATCACTCAAATACTAGTTTTAAAATTACGTGTGTGAAGTAGCAATGGTTTCTGCAGTTCTGATGTCAGCTGCAGATGTGTGTGGAGGAAGAAAGTAGTTCCCTGTACAAAAAGGGTTTTTGAGAGTCTCTGTGTTTGATTTTTTTTGTATACACGATTATGCCATCGAATTGTTGTATAAACACATAATCACACTTATAGCAGTGCAATATGACTGTATATCGGCACTGGTAGGGGGCACTAAGGCACTCGACCTTCGGCCTCTATATATATATATATATATATATGCATATTACTTGCTAAGTCCACCAAGTCTTGCTAAGTAACCAAAACAAGGTTGTTGCTAGATCGGATACGATTGTGGCTAGGAGTTAACAAGAATTATTTATATTTATAAAATTTTCCATTTATTGTATTTTATTAAAGTCTACCCCCACCCCCACCCTAAACTCAAAAATCGTAGTAACGTAAACAGTTATTATTATTTATGCTATCTATTAAATTAGCCAATAAATTGTATCTTTTAATGCAGAATTTTCTAAGTTGTAATTTTTATGATTCCGTTGTCTTGTAATCATACTCCAATATTCTGATTTACTGTGCAAGAAACAATTGCTACATATTGTTAACAGTTAATAATTATTCATATATCTGTTGAAACTGTGTCAATATCCTCAGCATTTCTTAAATAATAGAAAGTTGAACAGCATTTATTTGAACTAAAAAAATTTTATGATAAATTTTATAAATATCTCTGCTGCCACCTTTGATCAGTTCAACATCAAAAAATCCTTCAACCCCAAAAAATACAAACCTGACTTTTACAAACTTTCAACAACAACTAACCTTCTCCGCCACCATTAAAATAAACTAGTTTCCAGCCACTGTCAGCCTATTTGATGATTTTCACCTAAATTTGATGACCCTCATAATATTCTCAACATGTGAGTGTAAAAAACTGACACACTTATAACTTTGTCCAGATTGACAGGGGCTGATCCTTTCACCCTCATAAAGTGTCATTTTACATGCAATTTGATGTGCACTTTCTCTGATCGTCCTTGTTTTTCGCACCCTAGACACCCAGAAGTCCCGTAACTCATTCTGTACATTCACTAGGGCTTTCCTTACCATAATACACCTAAAACATGGAGGGCACGAAACTGTTGTCTCTCAATTAACAAATTATCAAGTCAATGGTAAAGAAAGAGCTAAGCTGTTCTCAAACCTTGAGTCCATATTTACCTTACGAGGCACAGTCATCACAACAGGTTCACATTTCCTCTCATGGAGTTTATAGAATCTGAAATAAACGTGACATAGTGTAGAATTAAAAATGCTGAGCTGCATGAAAATCTTTTAGTATGAATTTGGGTGAAATCAAGTATGGATGTATGAACTGACCTTGCAATCTCACACTTGTTGACCTCCAGGCCTCTCTTCGGCATGTATCCCATGCCCTTCTGGCTTTCCTTACTGCTGTACATGGACAGATAGTGGACGTATGGAGCCTCGTCTGTCACCTCAAAGTATCTGATGCTGCTATCGCCCTGCCAGACCATTTACACTAGTTAAAACATGCAACTTCTTAAACTAAAAACACTTCAACAACTTGTGTTCGGTTCTTGCCTTGCCACAGAGGTAGACTATACCCGTGTCAGGGTCAAAGAAGGGTAACAACACTCCACTGCTGGTGTCCAGCTCCTGCAGAGTCAAGGGCTCACCGAAGTTGTTCTGCAACCGCAAACACACTTTTGTGAGTCATTTTTTTGTTGGTAAAACTGAAGAAGAGCGACTCTGATGCTCAGATGCTGTACTCACGGGATCCCACAGAGCCACCTGTCGCTCACTCATGCGGCTGAAACCAGTGGTCAGGATCTTCCCATCAGACACAAACACAGCTCTGACTGGCCTAGAGCCTTCATGAGGCTTGTCCTTCTCCTAAACATACACACACATAATCAAGGCATAATTAGAGTTTTATTTTTTATCTTAACATTGAATTCTTAAAGGGATATTCACCCAAAAGCATATTTTGAAAAAAATTGGAAAAAAAAGATCAATGAATGTCTATGGGGACCACCAACTATTTGGTTACCAACATTTCACAGGATATCAGGCTCTGTGTTCAGCCAAAAAAGAAGAAAAAAAAATGATACAATGTTTGGAACAAATTGAGGGTGAGCAAATTAAATTTTTGTATGTGGTATCCCTTTAAGTAAATAAAATAATGTATTTGATTAATGCATTTAAAGGGATAGTTTAAATTGAAAAATATGAAATATTCCTTGCCATTTACTCACACTTATGTGGTTCAAAACTTTTTATGTATTCCTTCCACAAAACAAGATATTCTGAAGAATGTTGGGAAAAATATTTCAAATATTAAATATAATTGAAGTCAATGGCTTTTTCCCTAACATTCTTCAGAACATCTTTCTTTGTGTTCAATAGAAGAAAGAAACTCAAATAGGTTTGGAACAAGTGGAGGATGAGAAAATTATGATAGAACATTTATTTCTGGGTAAACTATCCCTTTAGTTAAGTCTTAAAGTGTAGTCATGTTTGCTGAGGTTTGTAGATTTCATGCATGGGAAAAACAGTCATTTAAAAAGTGACTCAGACAATCAGGAATGCTTTCCTTGTATGTTTCACAACAGGTTCAGTAGAAAAAGGCTTGGTATTAAAAAATTTTTCAGTGTAACCTGTGATTTATAACATTAAGCAACCCGTGATTACACATTCAAAAATAATTCAATTCAATTAAAAGGAACTTTCAAGTTAATTAGTATAGCTCCCTCTCATGTTTCAACACAAAACTTGCATTAACAATGCAACAAAAACTATACAGACTAGCTAACCTATGATGTACTCAATATGTCAGATGCAATCTGACAGCACAAGACTAGACGTGACTCCAAAATTAATGTGGTGAAGATTAAACAATACAACCGTAAAAAACAATAAACAAAGCACTAAAATAAAGTAGAAATAATATGAAAGTATATAAAATATGTATTCAAACAGTGTGTGAGATTGCTATGTGATTTAACACAATCCTTAAATCGCTAAAGACTTTCTCATTATATAAACAACAACTAAGCTTTTATAACAAGTATAATTATGTATATCGAATAAAAACATATTATAATTATAATTAAAATAACATATTTAAAACTTTGATTGTTTAAATGAATATTATTATTATTATTATTATAGTTTCCCCAATTTGTTGTTTTCTAAATACAGTACACAGTTTTAAAGCAGATAACACTTTACAACATGGTCTCATTTGTTATAGTTATCTAATTAATTCATTTATTCATTCATATTCAGCTTAGTCCCTTTATTAATCGGGTCGCCACAGCAGAATGAACCACCAACTTATCCAGCATATGTTTTACTCAGCGGATGCCTCTCCAGCTGCAACCCATCACTGGGAAACATCCACACACATCCATTCATACTCATACTACGGACAATTTGAACCGGAAACCGGAGCACCCAGAGGAAACCCACGCCAACACGGGGAGACCAAGCAAACTCTACACAAAAACGCCAACTGACCCAGCCGAGGCTCTAACCATCGACCTTCTTGCTGTGACCCGACAGCACTACCTGCAGCGAAACCGCGTTGCCAAAATTATGTAATAAATTAGCATAATTATATTAGATAAATATTCCTAAAAGAATTTTACTTTATTAATTTTGTTTAGTAAAAAAATAACTGTTCACTGTTTGTTCACATGATTATTTACTAATGTTATAATATACATCTTTTAATTTTAAAAAGGTTTTAGTTATATTTAATAGACTAAATTGAAAAACGCTTTAGAAGTTATGTTTATTGATAATTCATATTAACCAATGAAGTTAACTAATGCTAACAAACGAAATTTTATTGGAAAGCAAAATTGTTATGCCACAGTCATTGGATAATGGGGGAAAATGTTAACTCTAGGCCCTTTAGCAATCAAATTAAACCCCATGTATTTGTTTCTTTTTTGGGCATCATTTACTTAGTTTAGCCTGAATATAGCATTTCTTTACAGCAAAGAGGATAACGCACATAGATAACAGTGCCCTTGCGAGGGTCGATCACTCGTAGTTTCTTGTCCTTGCAGGCGGTGAGGATCTGCGAGCCATTTCTGTTCCAGCAGACACTGTAGATCAGATCCGTGTGCACAGTGTCAATGCGCACCACTGCTTCTCCACGAGCCACGTTCCAGAGGATCACCACATTATCACAGCCTGCACACAGATCAAACAGTGGAGACAAGATGAAGCAAGACAACAGCAGGAAATGGAGGTGGGAGACAAAAAAAAAGCACGTTGAAGTGTGTGTGTCAGCAGAGGGCGCCATCATTCCATTTCAATCCTAAAAGTGGTTTGTGTATTATACACTTCCATTAATAGTGTATATCGGTGGATATAAATACATGTAAAACTGGATCACAAAATTCATGTTATATAGGGATATTTTTTTAAATGTTTGGCAAAATTATGATTTTTTAATGCCAGAAAATCATTAGAATATTACGTAAGAATCATATTCCCTGAAGATTTTGTATTTCCTTCCTAATTTCCCACCGTGAATGCATCAAAACTTAATATATCCATTCCTATGAACGTTAAAATGGACAACTTTAAAAGCAATTTTCTCAATATTTAGATTATTTTGAAAGCTCAAAGCCATTTTTTTTAAATAGTTGGCTCTTGACTTATACTATCCTAACAAACCATCTATTAACAAATAGCTTTTTTACTCAGATTTCACATGATGTTGGAATCTCATTTTCAAAATGTCGAGACTTATTACTGGTTTTGTGGTTTCTGATGTGGTTTACCTGCACTCATTAGCACATTGTGGGCAGTAGGGTGCCAGCTGACAAGGCCCACACGTTTCGAGTGCCCTTCCAGCTTCACAACTGGGTCCCTCAGTGGCGTTACGAGGCCTCCCTCTGGAATCTCCCAGATCTATAATATATCAACATTGACCCTCTGTTAGATCAGGCAGTATGACCAATATCCACATTCAAACATGCATTAGTGTTGGTTGGAAACTGAGGTAAAGGTCTATTCACAGCATGGATGACAACTAGAACTACAAACACATCATTATTGTGTTTTTAATCATTTTTATTCTTTGTTTTTATTTACTTATACTCTCTTTTATTGCTGTTTATGTAAAGCACTTTGAATTGCCATTGTGTATAAAACGTGCTATATAAATAAACTTGACTTGCTTTGCCATTATGAAAAATGTAAATATTAATTATCATATTGATAGTAAATAATAAACGTACATGTAAAACATGTATTACTCTTAGGTGGTGTTAATTTCATAGATAATTTCCTAGCTTTTTTTTTGTGGCCTTAAAAAGAAAAGCAGTTTGTTTTTAATTAACAAATTTTTAACAAAATAAAATATTTTTCATAAAATCTGTTTATTATTTGGTAACACTATATTTTAATGTACACACTAACAACGAACCATTAACTAAGTCTATTAGCTTGATAATATATTAATTAGCTCAGCAACGTGCTCAGCATAACTGAGTACAGCCTGTTTTGAAAATGAATATTTTTATCCCTTTCTCAGTGAATATGGGTGATATATATTGGTGCATTTAAACAAAACAGATTTATTAAACAGATATATTTATTCAAATAATAATTTAGTCACCAAACATATTTAGAAACTGAAAGATATTATTTTCATAAAAAATTAAATTAAATTCATAAAAAATATTGCAAAAAAAATAACAAACTACAACATTTCAACAATTTTTGTTTTTTTTTAGTTTTGGTATTTTTCTAAATGTTATTTTAATGTTTTTCCCTAACAAATAAATTTGGGCTACGTATATGCACAAATAAAGTAATGTAAAGCATCCTATAAAAAAAATAGTCATTTAAATCAGAGATTTGTGGGGGGGTCTACTCATACATGCTGAGCACTGTAGGTATTGGATAGGACTAGGGATGTAGAATAAGATCACACTTTATAAGTACTAAAACACAGTTAATATCTTATTAATAGACCGGTTATTAGCTAGAAGTTAATAGTGTGAATTGTGACAAACTAATGCATTACCATTATTTTTTAATAGTAAAAAATTGCTATATAAAATACAGTGTTAAATAAGCTAGTGCTTCCAAATTGTTGCTCTTTTGTTGGTTCGATTGCTTCAACAAGTTGGTTTGAATAAAAATGGCTGCTAAATTAATATAATTAAATTGAAATGAAACTGAATAGGATCCATTCTCGACAAGCAGATTTTATTCTAAACGTTCCACTTTTAGACTGTAAAACAACTTTGAACATTTGTTGTCTCTTATAACCAGCATTACTGTACAATAACAAGCCTATTCTTGAGCTTTATTTACACACCATTTTATCAATTTTATTTATTTATTTTTTTCATACTCAATCTGTTTGTTGATACTTATGACGATGTAATGTAACTGGCAATGGTTTAAAAATATGAATCATATAGAATATTTTAATTGTTTTGGTACACACATGTAAAGCTATACATGTATTGGAATTACCAAAAATACATTGTGTGGTTGACGACAAAAATCATTAAAATATTATGTAATAATCAGAAGATATGTTGTGGATTTCCTACCATAAATCATTAAAACTTAATTTCTGAGTTGTCAAGTGCATAAGCACTTTATTTAGACAAATTTAAAGGGGATTTTTTCATTATTCTCAAATTTCAGATTTTCAAATATTTGTATGTCATCTAAATACAATCCTATCATATCAAACCAAACATCAATGGAAAGCTTATTTAATAGGTGGTTGTATTTTATAAATTTTTTTTTTAAAATGGACCCTTTCTGTCTGGTTTTGTGGTCTCTGGTCACAAATGTCATGTGACCAAACCATGAAGTCCTTGTCACTCACCATGACACTACAGTCTTCAGAGCCGCTGGCAATGATGTTGTCATTATGTGGGCAAAACTCAATGTCCAGCACGGGTCCAGTATGTCCACAGACAGTGGGTTGGGACATGTCAATACGACCCGTCTAAAACACAAAACAAAGGGTTACAGAGGAAAGCAAAGGAATGTAGAATATGAAAGCTGTATTGCTGACAAACAGAGCAGAAAGAGCACGAGAGATCTCAGACAGATGAGAAGGCTGTGTCAGCTGATCTCAATTTTATAGCTATGCCTTCAATTACGCCTAATAACTACCAACCCGTTTAGAGAAGACAGCACCATGCAAGAGTTTCTGGAGAGCACATTTACTCTTATTGTTAGATCTTAGAGTTCTGTGCAAGTCTATGTAGAGGAATGGTTTATGATTTATTACTCCCACACAGGGGATGCACTAATTTAAGAACTAGAAAATTGACTGAAATCCATGTTAAGCAAATACTGAAAACTCCTTTTATGTTACTTGAAATAATGCTGAAATGTAATCATGAAAAACACTAGAAGAAACTCTCTTTTCTGAATTTTTTTACGTTATCAAAATAAAAGGTTAAAACTTAAAAAAGAAATAATGGTCAAAAATGACTGCATATGACTGGTAATATGATTTCATCAGGAGGGAATGCTAGCACCCAAATAAATTCTTCTGACAGTTACCTTTTTAAGATACAAAACTCAAATTGTATCCACTACTTAATTGAATTAATTTCTTTATTAAACACAGTGAGCAGTGACTTTCATTTTGCTGGAATATATATATATATATATATATATATATATATATATATATATATATATATATATATATATATATATGCACACACACACACACACACATATATATATATATATATATATATATATATGTATGTATGTATACACATATATATATATATATATATATATGTATGTATGTATACACATATATATATATATATATATATATATATATATATATATATATATATATATATATATATATATATATATATATATATATATATATATATATATATATATATATACATACACAGTGGAAGTCCGAATTATTAGCTCCCCTTTTCATTTTTTTTATTTTTAAATATTTTCCTAATGATGTCTAAATGAGCAAGGAAATGTTTACAGTATGTCTAAATGTCTGATAATATTTTTTCTTCTGGAGAAAGTCTTATTTGTTTTATTTCGGCTAGAATAAAAGCAGTTTTTAATTTTAAATATCCATTTTAAGATCAATGTTATTAGCCCATTTAAGCTACATTTTTGGTGGCAAATAGTTTACTATTAGTTTGTTTGATCATACCAACTTTGCTTTTGCCTTACAGCAATTTTATGTAAAGAATTCTAATGTTGTGTATATGTATCTATTTTATTTCATTTTCTGTAAAGCCTCGCATGGACAGGTGTTGAGAATTAGCAATTCTGCTTAAACTCTTAAACAAATGCATTTGGTTGTCCAGTGTAATTGTGATGTCCATGTCAAACAAACATATAAATAAATAAATATTACTAAATAAATTATAATAAAAAAACATCAAACGACATTCGAATTCAATGACTATCTAGTGACAAATATTTTAATTACAACACCCTTTTTTTTCAAAGAGTCAAAATCCTGTCTACATTAACATATAACTGAAAACAAAACATTAATTACAGATTAAATTACCGCCTTTATCATTTAAAGGGATTGTTTACCTAAAAATGAAAGTTCTGTCATCAATAACTTATCCTTCACTTGTTCAAAACATGTTTGAAATTCTTACTTCTGTCAAACGCAAAGGAAGATATTCTGAAGAATGTTGGAAAGCAGCAGCCATTGACTTCCATTAGTGTATTAATCTATGGCTGCTGGTTTCCATCACTCTTCAGAATATCTTCCTTTGTGTTCAATAGAAGAAAGAAATTCATAAAGGTTTATAACAACTTAAGTGTGAGTTAATGATGATGAAATTTAAATTTTAGGGTAAACTATCCCTTTAATCGAAAAACAAAAAGGAAAAGGATGTGCATTTTCTGCACAATGCTGCCTTTAATGCCACATGTGAACTCTGCAAGTTTGTGTAAAACCAGATGATGGCATTACGAGTCTCAAAAACTAGGCTTTCAAAACTTCCTCAAGCCACCCAAAACGAAATGAAAGGCCTTGACTCGAATTCTCGTGTTCATTGGGAAAACAATGGCAGCCATTGAGTTTAAGACGCACAGCAGATTGAACATGACAGAACTCCCATTCACTCGCCAGCGTAAAACTCACAAGTGCAGAAAGAGCGAACTATGAAAACAGATGAGCAGAGATGATGCACCGAGAAGATGAAACAAAACAATTGATGAAAAGAGGAAGACAGAAAACTTTCCATGCTGCAAATTATTTTGTAGCTATAATGCTTAACGAAGTGCAAACTACACATTCAAATTTAGTTTGATCACGATGAAGAAAGCGGGCACATCAAGATGAAGTTTAAGTGGCAGCTGTCCTTTTCTCACAGTTTTTGTCACTCACTCAATCTGCAAGCTGTCACCACATCCTGTGCAGCGCTGACAGAAACGCACTCCAAATATGGCAAAAACAAGATGCAAGAGAGCATAAAGAGAAGAGATGCTCGATCTGGTGACACGTACATACGAAACCCAACCTTGAACTTCCTTATTTAGACAAAAACTGCATGACACGTCTAGTGTTCAAAATGTAAAGACTATAGCAGAACATTTCCATCAGCTAATCGATTAAAAGTGCAAACGGGCCTAAAACTACTAACCTAAACTTTACTCTTTTAATATTTTAATAAAATACTGTCTTTGTTATTTGACTTTGGCTTTAAAAAGAGGTTAGATAGCTGAAGTTTTATGAGTCTGACTTGCTATCTGGATGCACCTTGCTCAGGGGCAGGACAATGAAGGCTCCTCCACCGCTGGCATCCACAATCATGGACACAAATTTGGGGTTGACGGAGCAGAAGTTGCTGTCCCAGGTCATCTGGGAGATCCTGATGTCATCGTAGCACTGGTCCGCCTTCACCGCCTGGCCAAAGACATGGCGAAACTTACTGGACCTGACCACCTTCCTAGACATGATGACCTGAGGAAAGACAGACAACAGGGATAGATGACCTCCCATCAGCAAACTAATGAAATGCACACACCATTTACTCAAATGTTTAGACATTTTAAGATTTGCTTTGTTCTGTTGTAAATAAAAGTAGCCATTGACGTCCATAGTGTTTCTTACACTGTTAATGACTTTTGTAAATGACGCAGTATTTCACTCTAATATGAATTGTATTTTCCTGTAGGATTCCCAGTATTGGGTTGCGGCAGGAAGGGCATCCACTGCATAAACCATATGTTGGATAAATTGGTGGTTCATTCTGCTGTGGCGACCCCAGATTAATAAAGGCACTAAGCCGAAAAGAAAATGAATGAATGAAAGATTTTACAGTAGGACAGTTATGCAGTATGTTACTGTATTTTAAAGTTGCATTGTAAAAATGACTATATTTTGCAGTTAAGATAAATCTCAACACCGCAAATACATATACTAAATGTTGTTGTAAGTATAAATACTTGATTTTTGCTGTAGTAGATTCTACAGGAAATTGTTAACAGTGTACTATGGATGTTGGAGGATAAAACTTGGAAGCATTCTTCAAAACATCTTTTGTTTTCAGTAGAATGAGGAAACTCAGTTTAGATCAAGTGGATGGTGAGTAAATGGTGACAGAACTTTCATTCTTGTTGATGAACTATTTATTTAAACATAAGTAATGAATGAAGAAATATACACAATGTGTTACATCATTATTTTCAAACAATAAAGCATGGCACCATAGATTATGGGATTTCCAGGGAATGCATAAGTTGGCCGGTTTTGTACATTCAATGAAACATACGTTGCAACCAGTGGTGTAGTAGGGGCCATATGCACGTATACTCTGTATGCCTACTTTTTTCCACGAGCTGTTTGGGTATTATGACTTCTGATGATCAATAATTGCGTATACCCTCGATATACTCACTTGTTTTGCTGATTAAACCCCCTAATTTGTGTGTTTTCGCATCTCCTTTAACTGTATACCAATTTTTTTTTAAACTTGCATCTTAATTTGTTGCAAATTGTGCATTTGGAAAAAATATACATGAGTATATGCTAGTATTTGGGTTCTACCACAGCTTAATATGCTCAGCCAATCTCCGGGTCTGCTGGGGGCACTATTAGCTAAGCATAAATCATTTAGCAGGATTAGATTATTAGCATCTCGCTTAAAATGAACAAATTTGTTCAAATATTTTTCCTTTTTAAATTGTCATCATTTACTCAACCTTTACTTGTTCCAAACTGGTTTGTCTTTTTTTCTTCTGTTGAACACAAAAAAAGAAATACTTTGAAGAAAGCTGGAATCATGTAACTATTTACTTCTATGGTATTTGTTTTTTTACTTCTATGGAAGTCATTAGTTACAGGTAACTTATGTTAAATATATTGCTAATGAAACAAAAAACATTGACTTTCATTGTTTCTTTTACTACTTTTAAAATTTTGGTTGGGTGGGTAATAGTACACCACCTTTTTTAGGACTACACCACTGTTTGCAACATAAGCTGCCAAATGCACACGTGTAAATATAGATAGATAGTAGACATTTCCACTCAATTCGATTGTCTCAAGTTTCTTTTTTGAAATGTGCATCTCAATACAATCAGCATGATCCATTGATTTGAAGCTGTTTAGTTCTTTGTGATTTGTGGTAAAACTAGCTGACTGTAATTCCTGGATTTGATGGCAATCTAAAGAAACTCTGCTGTGGTTTATGTGTTCACACCCAAGTTTCATACTTTCTTAAATCCACTCACAATTTGATTTTAATTCCCTTAAATGAACTGTTACAGATGCTTCGGACAGAAACTGAATGCACAAGAGATTTGAAGTGTTCTTCATCTTTCTATCTTTAAAACTGAATTTAGGCAATATGCACTAAGAAAGAGGAAGGAAGGCGGAAACTAGCATGAAGTGACAGAGAAGGAAATGCTCGGCCTCTACTTCTCCAAGTCTGATGCCACGTTGTTTGCAGGTTTTAGTAATAAAGCATTTTACTGCATATCCCTCTTACACTGTTAAAATATGTAATGATAAATATTTTTATGTTGCTTTAACTTAAGTTAATCAAGTTTCAACTACATTTTTTTAAGCTATACAAAGTTTATATTGATTCAACAAAAAATAAATAAGACCGCAAAAATGTTTTTACAGTCTATTATTTATTTATTTTTAATTCTTTCTCAATGCTATACCAAATACAGTCTTGTGCATATGCTGACTTTTGTGACTACAAATGTGCATTAATTTGCAGTCAGATCAACACATTCAGTCAAACACACTGTAAATGACAAAATAAGAAAACTGAGCATTATGCAAAGAAAACATTGTAGCTGGAGTAAATGCGGGAGTGCAGGAGATGTTCAGTTACACCACATCCTTCCACACAAACATGGAAACCACTGAGTTATTTCTATCAAAGATTGTCAGAATTGTTTCATTGTGATCATTAACATTTATTTGCACCCGGTTAACTTACCACGGCAGTTATTATATCCAAATACACTCATACACTCTATAATACTGCATGACTTCTTAATTTTTGCTTCCAAACACAATGGTAAAATGAGTGACTGTCAACACTGGTCAGCCAACCGTTCAGTTTCCTTCATCCATTTTTGTGTCTGTGATGCTGTCATTCAGCCTAACTTTATAGTGTTCACCAGATGAAAAGCTATGCAAGTTTAAAACAAGTACATTAAAGCAATTTAATGTAGAATAGGTTTAACTAATCCTTCACAATTAACTCTGGTAGGATTAAATATTTGTGTTTTGTTTTAGCTCCTCCAATCTACTTTAAGACAAACTGAGCAAACTGAATATAGTTTTCATGTCTATATGTATACTGTATGAATGAAGTGAGTTCATTACTTTATCAGCCATTTCATATTTAGTTCTCTTACTTAACTTCCTTAAATACTCAACTTTGCCTCGCCACAGTTAAAAAACTAAAAACTAGCTAACAAATCAATAAAATCAACCAACCAATTACAATCCAATTATTTCATTAGGAACGATTGACAGATTAGCATAGTTTAAAAAGCTAGCTACTCATCTCAACAGCATTTAGGCGTTGTGGAGGCGTTTAGGCGCGCCCAAAACGCTACCTAGCCAGCTTACTAGGTTTTGAGACGCCGCCAAAGATGCTAAGTTTTGCACGGTTTCCAATAACGGCGGACACAGAAACATAGATTATACCGGGATGGGGGACTGTACCTGAGAACTGTGGCTGGAAAGGGACTGGCTCCTGAGGCGAGAGGATGAAGCGCCGAACTCTTGACAGATGGAGAGAAGTGGGTGAATGCCAACGGTTGTGGCTGGAGCTCGCTCTAAATCATGGAGGAAGTGAGAGTTTTAGATGTAGATGAGGATGGGAGGTGTCCTCGCTTTATGTTTCCTTTTAAAGTGATTTACGTGTATGAAACTGCACATCCCTTTATCTTGGTGACTTGTCAGCAACACAAACGTGTCGCGCGCGGGCGGTTTTGTCGACTCGTTTATCTCGTTATCGCTCTTACGCTTTTATTTGCAACAATAGATAACAGTAAGTAGTTAATTGCAAAATTACAGTAAATAACTTTACTCAAGAAAGCACCATGGCGACCATTTCTGCATTTAGGCTTATTATTGCATCATGTGGATCAACATTTTTTCTTTAATTGGCAAAACCAATTAAAAAAATAAATAAAATAAGTTCAGCAAAACTACATAAAAAGTACGTAGATTTTTATTTAGCAAAAAAAAAAACTGTTTTGTTACAATTCAAAATTGTTATATCCATTATTCGCCTATTTATGCTTTAAGACAGCTATAATGATGCAATTTAAAGGGTCAGTTCAACCAAACAATTCCTCACTACTTATTCATTTTCCTTTAGCTTAGTCCCTTTATTCATCAGGGGTCACCAAAGCGGAATGAACTGCCAACTTATCCAGCATATGTTTTACACAGCGGATGTCCTTCCAGCTGGGAAACCCCCATTCACACTCATTCACATTCTACAGTCAATTTAGTTTATCCAACTCATCTAAAGCACGTCTTTGGACTGTGGAGGAAACCGGAGCACCCGGAGGAAACCCACGCCAATTCGGGGAGAACATGCAAATGTAACCCTGTGGGTCCTACAGTACCCAACCCGCTCTGAGTTGGGATTGAACCGACGATACTTTGCATGGGAGTCGGTTGCTCTAACAAGGAGGCTAAAGCCCATTGCCTGTAGCATCTGTCACTAGAGCATCTTTGGAGGTCAGAGGAGTGAGGTTTACCTGCACAGCATTTCACTAGCAGGCCTCAGCCACACAAACTCCACATAGAAATGCCAAGTGGCTCAGCCAGGACTCGAACCAGCGACCTTCCTGCTGTGAGGCGACAGTGCTAACCAATGAAACACTATGTCACCCTCCTCACCATTTACTTGGTGCTAAAGTTTTGAATTTATGCCAACCAAGATATTCTGAAGAATGTTGGGGGGAAAGCAGCTAACATTTATAGTAGGAACAAAAGATACTGTTGAAGTCAATGGTTGTTTTATCCAAGATTCTTCAGTATATCTTCCTTTGTATTTTTGTGTTCTTAACAGAATTAAGAAACTCCAACATTTTTCTTTTTTTTTTTTTGCTGGGTTGGGGGGCAACTTTCTATTTAATATGGCAAATATAAAAGATTCCTTTCTTTTCAGCTTAGTCCCTTTATTAATCAGGGGTCGCCACAGCAGAATGAACCGCCATCTTATCCAGGATATGTTGTTTTTACGCGGTGGATGCCTTTCCAGCTGCAACCCATCACTGGGATACACCCATACACGCTCATTCACACTCATACACTATGGATAATTTAGCATGTCTTTGAACTTGTGGAGAAAACCAAAAGCACCCAGAGGAAACCCTCACGATTCGGCCCATAAAGCATTCATTTAACCAGTTAAACAATCCTGTTTCGGGCACAGCAAGAAGGTCGCTGATTCAAGTCTCAGCTGGGTCAGTTGGCAATTCTGTGTGTTTGTATGTTCTTCCTGAGTTTGCGTGGGTTTCCTCCGGGTGCTCAGGTTTCCCCCACAGTCAAAGACATGTGGTATAGGTGAATTGGGTAAGCTAAAATTGTCCGTATTGTGTGTGTGTGTGTGTGTGTGTGTGTATGAATCAGAGTGCATGGGTGTTTTCCAATGATAGGTTGCAGCTTAAGGGGCATGTGTTGCATAAAACATGCTGGATAAGTTGGTGGTTCATTCCGCTGTGGCGATCCCAGATTAATAAAGGGACTACGCCGAAAAGAAAATGAATGAACAATCCTATTTCAATTAATCAAGAAAAAAAGACAATCAAAAGAGACGATGTAAAAATATAAACCTCAGTTTATTGCACAATCGCTGCAGGAGACCATGGGGTTTGGAAGATCTGTCTGTGTGAACAAATGTAACCGTGGACATACAAATAGTCTGAGAGAGAAATATAGGCCCAAAAAATAAACCAACAAAGAGACACACTTGTAGATGAAACCACTTACAACAAGAAATGTTTACGTAAAACCAAAGTTACAACAATGCTTGTAATAAATTTGTTAAGGAGACCTAATAAAACAACAAAAAAGAAAAATAAGTGCTAACAGGGCTCATCGGGTGAACTTCATCTAGAAGGTCAACAAGGTTCAAACAAGGCTTCAATTACGCTGTTGCAGAGCCAGTAGAGTGCTTTGACCACCAGATGGTGCCACACGACAATCAAATTCAAAAGAAACATTCAAGCAAAGAGTGAAAAAAACAAACAGAAACAAGACAGATCTTTCAGAGACCTCCTGCCTTCCTATGTGCATTAGCTTCTCAGCCTCTGTACTTAAATTAAGATTATCATTAATAGTGGTAATCCATTTCAGTATAATAGTAATAACAATATTTCCATTATCATAATAATGCGAAATGTAACTAATGAGGAGTCGTTTTTAAATTATCAGTAACAGGCTATCCAGCACCTGCATACTAAGAAAAAAAAGGTATTATAGTTTCATACATCATGTCATTATTTTCTTTTTTTTTTTCAACCACAGGACGTTAGAATATACAGACAGGAGAACATCATCCATGAGAACATCATCCTCGTTCCACCTCCAAAAACGTGGGTTCTGATGCAATCCACTTCCTTTAGGGCTCGATGTAACATGCTCTGCACATTCTCACATCACCTAACTAACTACATGAATAAACACATTCTTGATCAGCATTTATGGACACATTCGGCCCATCAAAGGCAATACGCATCAAGAAAGATGCATGGTCCAAATGCCTGATGACTGATAAAAGCCATCGTGACCTTTGCCCTTTAAAAACACCACTGGCATCACTGGTTTTTCAGTCTTCGATCTTAACCAGAACAAGCAAAAAAGACATGACAGGATGAAAAGAAAAACTGGCCCGAAATCAGTAGTTGAGGTCACTCAATACAAGTGAGCACTGACAGGGCACCCTGAGAAGAGGAAACCCCAGGATGGCATGGTCTGAGCTAAACATGTTAGTGTGAATACACAGATCTTTCTTTTCAGGACTGGTGAAACATCGTTTTTTTTTTTTTGGAATTCACATGTACAAACATGTTTGCGTATGTATATATATGTACATATTTCAATTATGCATAGTTATCCAGTGGGTTTCAGAGGTAATAACATATCAGGACCCCCGTTTTTTAGTTTTTTTCAACCCAAAACAACTGTATTGCAGCCTCTCCTTACTTTTTCTAACGTAAAAAAAGAGATTTTGCCAACCGAACTGTTACAATCGCTTCTAAACTATTTAAAAACCAAAGACCGTGTTGACGTTATGACATCATAGTAGTACAGACATATCATTATGACATTAACCCTACTAAATAATGCAACAGCATTGTTAGCTCCCCTCAAGGCCGTTCATTGTGGTGTCACAATTTGAGCTTTTTACTGTTACAGGATGATCAAATCGCTGCTGTTTTTGAAATCGGACAATTCGTATCAAGTGTCGCCCCCTCTGAGATGAAATACATAAACATTCAATATATTCTCTTAGAACGTTGTTGCTTTATATATTAATATGAATATATAAAAATGTCAGTATGTATGCCGCTTGCATTTTATGCATATACAGTCTACATATAGGTATTTACCTTACCCATATGGACTTCTAATTGGTTTTTCACTTTGATCCAAAGCCCTTTTGGTAAAAAAATAAACAGTGCAGTTAATTACTTGATATGGTTGTATTGCCTCTGGGCTGCCCTCCTGATTTCATTCCCTTTCTATAGACAGACGTGCTTTGAAGCATTAGCTTTGTTACTGCACATTAAGCACACGTCAGTGGTTGCATTGCGCAAGCATTACAAATCGTACGTTGTGTTTTCAGGGGATTGCTTTACTGGTATTTACATGCACCGCTTCATTTCAGAGCTGTCAATTAATAGCATTAAAGGTGAGGGACTGTATTTGTGGCTGCTAGGATCGGGACTGCTGTGTGTGACACCTGAGGCCCCAAAACAGCTAATTTGGCATAGAGTATATTTGAGTTTGTCAGATATATCGGAGCAACATTCTACCTAACATGCACTGGTTCTACACTAATAGGTCTGACTTCTGCTATAGGATTATCAGAGTGCTGTGGTTGTGTAAAGATATGTGATCCCCAACTGGTTAAAAATAATAATAATAATAATAAAATACAAACAGTAGTAGATGCACTCAAAAAACAAAAAAATTCAAACATTTTCAACAACATCTTAAATATAATGTCAAGAGAACTGAAATGACCTCACTGATGTTCATTCTGAGAGCTACATTGCGATAGTGTCTCCCAATCTATCACATTGTGTCATTTGTTTGTCACAAGCTATAGAGGTTGCAAGGGTAAAAAGAGTCATCCTTGGTTTGTTTCACATAGTAGCGCATAAATGTGCCAAGATAAATCCAAATGTGCAAAAAAAAATAAGGTTCCTTAATACTGCACATTTGGAACAATGTCAACGTTTCCATAGTGCAATCAGCCATAGGAAGGGATTTATTTAGGCCAATTCACACTGCACCAACAAATGCAGACCAACGCAGACAATCGCCAGATGATGCACATCACTGTTCAGACAATCTATGACCCGACAAACACCAATTCAGCATGTTCAACTAACGAAAACGAGCTCTGACAGATGCAAACACACATCGACTAATCCTACAAAACCCAATGAAGTGTGAATTGACCTTTTGAATTTGACTTTCTAAAGTAGGAGACTGTTTAGCTTTAGTCTTTTGGCAACTTATCTGAAATTAGAGGGTACATAATGAAAAATATATACATCCTGTGCATTAACTTCATCCAATTTCTCAGGATTTAATGCTTAATTTGCTCTGCACAGCTTTTAAAGTATTCTTAGCCACAGATGAGCATGAATGGATGTGTTCAACACATGCATAGGATTACCTGGTGAACACTTTTGTTTCACCCTTTACATCTGTGCTGTTACAAGTGCATCATCTGTGCAGGCAGAAAATTTGGTCTGAACACGGTAAAGAAAGTAGACAAATTGCATTTCAAGGACATGGACCATCGTAGAACATGGACAACTTATTAAGTCTTGACGTTTCTTACAAATAAGAACCATATATATATATAGCATTAGTTTGGCACAAGTAAGCCGTACCAATATTCCCTTAGTCATCCTTTAGGAATTCATAGTGTAATACAGCTCCATTCTGGAGTCCAATGTTCCTCTGCCACATCTGATGAGCGGGAACATCAGGTGTACAGTAGTGGAGGAGAGCCAGCAGAGAATTAAAGCCTTCGTGCAAACAGCACACCATCAAGAAAATAATATTCCTCGTCTTAAACCCAAGGTTACATGGATAATTGAGGTTAAAGGTCAGGAAGAAATGAAATCTAATTTAGAGCTGTACAAAATTCAATCTTCCAAACTACAGATTAGGATATTAAAAACCACGAGTGTACAAGCTTGAATGGACTGTTTAGCAGCAGAGCAGAGGAAATATCTATTGCAGGTAACGGTAAATGTTTCCCAAGGCATTATTAAAATCATGCTCCTGCAAAAAAAAACGGCATTAACCAAATGCCCCTTAGATGCTATCAAACACGATCAAAGCCACCAAGGGCACTCAAACCCTAAAGCGCCCTCTCAGCAACTTTAATCACTCAGTAAACATAAAAACAGCAAGGCAACAAACCAAGGAATGACCCTTTCAACCTTACGATTGTGAATATATGGACCTGAACAGGGAAATGACACACACAAAAAAAGTGATAAAACAATTAAAATCAACTCAAGTATTTCCAGTAAATGTTGCTGTGAGTTCGGGCATACAGTACATTTTGTGAGAGTGTGTGTGTAGTGTGTATTGTAGTGTTTGCATTGATGTAACATCTGATATGCTGCATAGTCTGCAATAGAGTAAGTTCGAGGTGCAAACGTCATTTCTGCACCGGCGATTTTGTTGGTGTCACCAGCGAAAATTGAGAAATAGAGACAAACTGTAATTAGTTGTCATGAAAGCCATGCTATTTTGAGCAGAGTTTTTGATAATGTGATATGTTACATCTTGCTTTTCGAGAGCCAATTATCTACGGGCTCGATTCTGTCTGTCTTTATATAGCGAAAACTAAATTTAGAGGCTTTTTAATAAATGCTTTAAACGCTGGTGAATATATGACATCCAATAATGTCAGACCCTATGTGTGTGCATATATGTGTGTGTGTGTATTCCTGTAGATTGTGTAGATCTTGAACCAAAAAAAAAATAAATCTGGCATTTTTTGGGCTAGTAGGTCTAAACAGTGCCATGCACAGACAATGTTTATGCAAACACGGATATGTACATTCTGGCTACTGACGGCACAAACAAGCATGTGTGTCGAAGCTGGCACTGGTGTCTCCTAAAAAAACATTTAAAACACTTCTTATGGACTTCTCGTGCACACATTTATATACAAAGCACAACAGCCTCCCCCCAACCCCAACCATTCCTTGCCCAATTAACGCTGCATTCCCAAACATCTCATTACTAAAAGAGGTCCTCGCGCCCTATTACCCACGAATCCAGACTAGCAGGGGCCACCGTCAGTCTGAGGGACAGTGATAGGTGTTTATCCACAGTAAATCGTCCAGCACCCCCCAGTGTAGGTACAGTATGGAGACCACCACCAGCACATGCATGATCTGATGGCTGTTGCACCAGTAGTCAAAGAGGCCTGGCCGGAAGCGTTCGGGGATTCGGGTGATATTGATGACCCCACCCAAAACCGCTAGTGCATCCATGGTGAGAAAGTGACGCAGTGAGGTGGGACTCCCTCCGCCCACACCTACCCAGCGCAGGAGGAAAAAGGAGAAGCGGAAAAGGGCTTGCCAGGCGAAGGAACGCAGACGCCGCACTCTGCTGCGTGCTGTGATGGCACAGTAGATGGCGTAACTGGATAGCAGGATGTACATCAACAGAGCCACTGTGCGTGTGAAGGGGTAGCAGAGAAGAGTGCTGTACACAATGGGCAGAGCTCCTGTAAAAGCAAACACAGTGTTACTACGACAAAAAGCTCTTGTTATATGATGCTGGATATATACCACTACATGATTTTAGGTCGCTGACAAAAGCCAAAAATCGAAAGCAAACGAATGGTTGTTCATGAGTTAGAGTTAATCTCATGGTGAGTTATCATCAGTGGCGTAAAGTAACAAATTACAAATACTCAAACTACTGTAATTGAGTAGTTTTTCTCAGGAATAGTAATTTTCAATATAGTTTTAAAAATGTTTACTTTCACTTCAATACAATGTCAGGCCGATGTCAGTGTCTAACGTCCAATCTAAAATCAACCAAATATTAACCATCTAATGATGTTACTAGGCGTGGGCCGTTATATGATTCGGACGGTATGATAACCTTGGATAAAAATACCATGGTTTCACAATTACTTCTTGAAAATATACTCTTTTTAAATGTCTGGGTAGAAAACAAACAAAAAAAATCCCCTTTGAAAACACTATATTTTATTTTTTGAAAGATTTAAAATATTTTGGAGCAGTAAACACGTCAGGAAACATAATGAAATTAAATCATTGACTTCTGCTGTCTTCATTAGTTTCAAAAACAGAGATTACATTACAATCTAAAACGGCATATTTGGATATCTTTTGTGCTGGAGATACTGTTGTCCTAAAAAACAAACAAAAAAAAGTAAATGAAAAATCTTACATATCTTAGGAACGGTATTACAGAAAACTTAGCAGGTTTTAAAACCTTGACTTTTCAAAACGCGGTATACCTTGAAAACGGTTATCGTCCCATGCGTAGATGTTACAGCTTGACGTAGTGTGGACGTTACCACTATGACGTCTATCAGACATTAGATTTTAGTTACCATAACTGATGAATAAATGTCAGTATTCGACGTCAATATGACATTGGTTTAAGTTGTTGACTCAACGTTGAATATTGGTCACTTTCTAACACAAATTAAAATCAACCAAATATTAACGTCATTATTTGATGTCAAATTAACGTTGTCCTTAGACGCTGACTAGACATTGAATTTTGGTCACCTGACGTCACAACCTAAATATAATTTAATATTAACATCTTAAGACATTGTGTGGCTGCTAGGCAATAACTAAATATACTACAGAATGTTACGTTTAAACACATCCACAAATTACATTTAAATGCATCAACTTTTTACAGCATAATACTTGCTACTCATGAGTACTTTTGAAAGGGCTACTTTTTACTCATATTTTGAGTAATATTTACAACAGATACTTTTACCCTACTTGCACCATATTTTTTGGTAAATAATGGTACTTTTACTTGAGTATGAAAAAAAAACTGACCCCAAATTTTTTACCTTTAGGGTACATACAAAATAGGCATTGAACATGTCACCCTTTTTCAGAAATAGGTGCCGTTCACTTGAGACTTTCACCAGATGTCATTAGCAACCAAGTAATTGATACATACCAAGAAAACAAAACTAATTTGTTTAAAAATGAAGTGATGTGTAACAACATAAAATGACTCAGGGATAAAGTATTGAACACTCTATTGTCCATTTCACACAGGAGGCATTTTGAAGCTGTCTTTATATAAAAAAAGCCTTTTATACAAAGTATTAAATAAATTTCAGTAGTTCAGTGGTTTCTCCTTGTGTCATTCCATTGTTATTGCACATAACAAATTTTCTGAATTTTCCTGATTTTATTTTATAGATTCGTCTGCTGCAAATCAAAGCACAAACAACCTTGATCACAAGCTTTCTGCAGAGCACCATTTTAATTTGGAAGTGTTCCAGTCTCATACAGCTTACGTTGTATGAAACGCACATTCTGATGGCTTTGAAATTCATGCAGTGATTGGGTGGCATAATATGTACATAATTTAATCATAGATAAATATCTAGCACATTTAACACCTGCTTCCCTCTGTACACTATACAAAATAGATGTTGTGGTTGCAAGAAATGTACTGTTAAAAACGTGATTTAATTTCTGGATGGCTTTTTAGATCAAACTTTAGAATTTTATGTAAGGCTTATTAGATGTCTTGTACAGCGTGATATAAGCAGGTTGATAATGTATCAACCTGTATAAATGACCAAACGAAAAAAGTTAGAAACACCGAAGTCCACATAAATCATGTCAATTCATACTTTATAAAGATTCATAAAGAAAAACTACATGACACCCCATGTATATGAATAAACATGAACTAAATAGCAATGTAAAATAAAACATCCTAATGCACAGAACTGCTAAATAAAAGAAATTATTGAGAGAGAATGTTTCAGTTCTGGCAGGATATCTTTCTTTTAGTTTATTGTAAACTACAGGCTGACTCTACCTTCTTAAAATAAAAACAATAATAATAATAGTAAATATAATTGACAAGGAATATTATTTTTGTTTTTTAAAATCATATACCTTTAAAGTATCATTTGTGAAGGACATTTAAATCTATTGGCTGTAGATGGTTGTCTAACTTACTTACAATTAACCATACAAATTATGACCATTCTTACAAGAATAATTTCATGAATTGCACAGGATATATTCAAAAACTATAGTATCAAAACAGTAGCTTAACTAACTTTTCACTATGTAATCAATGCAGTCCTGAAAACCATTTCTTCCTCTTCAAGCATAATTTAAAGTAAATCAAATGGCTCTAAATGGCTTAAAAAAATAAAAACTTTTGACTTCCAACAATATAATTTTAAAAAAGTAAAGGCACTTTCAAATCTAAAGATGAACAAGATATAGTGGAAGTGCTGAGCAACAGCTTTGTCACTGCTGCTTTTCATGTGACAACAGAGAAAAAACTCTTGTTGTAAAGCACTTCATGTCTCCTTTGTTCTCTCTTCGCTTCTTTATTTCCTCTGTGTTACAACATTTTCTTCAGCAACCCTTCTGCTTTAGTTAAATGTTGCAACAGCTTGAACCAAGGCTATAGACGCTGATAAGCGAGAATAAGTCCAATTACTCATTCATTGTCTTTAAATGCAACAGTACACAGCCGGCAGGTAAAGTGATCACAATTAAATGTGACCTGATGTCACTTCACTGACTAGGCATGTGACGATGGGTCAAAGTTAAGTTAAAACCTCAATTTTTTTTTGTTATACCGTTCCTATGTTTTTTTTTTTTTTTTTTACAACAATTTTATTGAGGTTTTTAGGGCAACAGTATCTTCAGCAGAAAAGGGCCCTCCACATCAAAAGCCCATGATTCAGAAAACATCTGAAAAACAAATCACTTTTACACCAACATCCACGCCTGCTATAGACCTGAACAGTGCAGTGGCTTACTTCATATCCAAAGAAAAGTTAGATAAAGAAGCCTTTTAAAGGTTTAAAGAAATCTGTGTTTTAAAACTAATGAAGACAGCAGAGGTCAATGACTTATTTTAATTATTTAGCCTGACATGTTTCAGGCATGTGACAAAAAAAAGGAAGACGAGACTGTGCCCACACACACACACACACACACACACACACACACATATATATATATATATATATATATATATATATATATATATATATGTGTGTGTGTGTGTGTGTGTGTGTGTGTGTGTGTGTGTGTGTGTGTGTGTGTGTATATGTGTGTATGTGTGTATTTAATATTAGAAATAATAATTCTAAAAAATAAAAACAATAATAATATTCCATAATATAAATATTTGATGTTGGCCACACAATTTAAGTTTTATTTTTTGTTTCATCAGTTAGTTGTTTAATAGTGACCAAAGTAATATTTAATAGGTTTATACTTTGTACCTCGATGTCTGGACAGATCCCCACACCGCCACTAGATGGCGCCACTAACTCGGTTAGTTCTCTTGTGTTCACAGAATATAAATTGGCCTGTAATTTAGTTCACATTTTATTCCAAAATGATAAATATACTACTAGTCAGTCAACAATTCGAACTGTATTTATTAATTCCACTTGAATTGAGTAGTCTAATATGTGTTAATATTTCACCCTAAAAAAAAATTCATACAATCGCTAATAAGAGTCTACCACTTGCACTTTTCCTTTTCTTCGACTTAATCCTTGTTTTCAATAGTTTTAATTAATTCCAAAATATGTTTAATGCATTTGTATATTTTATACATTGTATCGAAATAGCAATTTGGACATGCACGATTTCTAAATCGTCTTACAGCACAATTTTACACAGTATGTGGTTTGAACCAATAATAAAGCAGCGCAACTAAACAGAGTGTGAGAACAAGAGACTGAATATCCTGTAAGTATAAATCAGGCTTTACTTGAGTTTGATAGCGCGCGTTCATACAAACACATACACATTTGTTTTGTCATAGTGCTGCTCTAGAGACAATGTGTTACAGCTTTACTATGCAATTTTATTTTGTGTCTGATTAAGAAACATGTTACAGGTCTTTGATGAAAATCTGAATGTGTTTCTTTTTAAATAGGTTTCAGATTTAAACTGTAAACACAGATTCAGTCTGTCTGTGACAAAATCCTGATTAAAATTGAAATCGCAATGTTGTTCAAGAAAATCGTGATAGGTTTCTTCTGCCCATACCGCACAGACTTATACCATCAGAATCTTATACCGCCCATGCTTATCACTGACCTCATGAACAACCTATACAAAAAGATCAAATGTAAGATGCCGGACGAAGAACCTGAATCAGCATGGGAACCAAATCGGAAAGATGCACTAATAGATAATGTGATGGAGTGCTGGGATTGATCAGACAGTGATACAGTGTGAGATGCTGACCTAGCGTGTTGATCATGCAGATTCCGCACATATCTAGCGTGAGCAGGGTTTTGTAGACCGGCTCGCCTCCCTCATGGTTCATGAAGAGGTGGTAGACCACTGAGCCCAGCTGCGGGGACAAGCAGGCCAGGA
The DNA here is from genome assembly GCF_052040795.2 of Danio rerio. Taxonomy (NCBI): domain Eukaryota; kingdom Metazoa; phylum Chordata; class Actinopteri; order Cypriniformes; family Danionidae; genus Danio; species Danio rerio. The sequence goes on from NC_141023.1 coordinate 30,432,530, forward strand.
AGTGCACCACACCGAGCCACGTCACGCTGATCTGAGACCAGGGGATGTTGAGCGGGAGCAGCACCAGGAAGCAGAGCAGAGGGATTCCTGAGTGGAGAAAGAGAAAACAAGCAGACAAAGAGGCTCAGGAGAGTCATTGTGTACAAAAGATGCATAAAGTGCTGTCGAAACACGCAGGGCCTGTGAAGAGATTGAGACGGTCGTTATTGGACATTACGCTCAGACAAGCCCTGCAGTGTTTTATCGTGTCCCTTGAGCTGAATGCTGCAGCCTAAACAACACATGGATTTATGGAGGCCCAGGGTACAGTCCAGTACAATGAGGGTCTCAGCAGGCTTTGCTGGGCTAATTTTAGCAGCAGCTGCCAAAATGCTAACTACGAGCTAAAACAAAGACCTTTAAATGTCTTTAGGGCTGAATGACACTCTGTGGCTTTATATTAGGGACTCCAAGTGCACGACTGCTGAACAATTTTATGGCTATTTGTGAATCGCTTTTTCTCTCTGTCATTCCCTCAGCGTCAAATGATTTACCCTGGCCAGGTAAAAGCACCAATGCCTTCTAGTACATCTATTTTGAGTGAGTTATCTCTGTTGGCTTAACTCTTGCTCTGACACTATTGATAGAGAACATGCCCTATACCCTAAAAAAGTACATGCGTTTGAGTGGCACATACAGTTTGTACTTAAATGTGCACATTAAATGAAATGTTTCACTGACATATTATTGATAGGTAATACTGTAAATCACAACTTTAGTTTAAAAAGCAGTAGCTTGTGGAAGCCAGCTTCTGCCACATAAAAATAATGCTTTGGTAAATCATTATGACAAAATGAAGAATGGAAATCTGGCGTTTAATGCTCCAGGTCCATTGAATTAAAAGTATGGTTGTTTATTAAAACATTTCATAGAATTTAATTACTTTGCTTTCTTTCATGGTTGGAAAGTATTCAAATTTAAATTAAAGAGATTAGTTTTACTTTCATAAACTCCCACTTAAAAAAAACTTTACAATAATGTTACATTAGTCAAAATTAGTTACTAACAAAAACTAAGAAACTTGTACAGAATTTATTAACCATAGTTCAACATTTACTAATGCTTTATTCACTATATTGTTATGAAGAGTTTAGTTGCAAAAACCTCTAAAGGACATCTGAAATTTTCTTGTAAAATTAGCATTTTTACCAGCTCCTGTGTGCAAGTTCAGTCACTTCTATGGCAAAAATAAGTTCTTTTCATGATCTTTAAAGTGAAATAACTCAACATAAAACATAGAAAGCTGAAAAAAACACTCATTTCCCATACACATTTCATACATTTAAAAAAATATATATTTTTTTCTATAAAATAACTGTTCAAAAGTAGTCTCATTAAATGTAATAATTTATACCAGTGATTTAAAAAATTATTTTCAGCTTCATTATTGAGTCTTCATTACTCCAGAGTCACAAGATCCTTCAGAAATCACACTAATATTAATAAATATTACTACTACTACTACTACTCTTATTGTTTATATTAATATTTTTTATTTATTATTACTTATTTGACAAGTACTAAAGTTATAAATATTAAAAATCTACAAAGTTATATTTGTCATAATTGACTAATAGAACTTTACAGATATTTTTACACATGATTTTCTTCCAAAATACCAGAACACAAATGTAGCATCTTTTAATGATCGGATTAAATTAATAATCTCATAGTCTCATAAATTAAATAAAAATAAAAAAATAAAAAAATTGTATTTTGAGGGTGGTATTTTAAGTACTTGCAAGTACCCTTTTTACGCTTACTAAAAACTTTTCAGATTTTTTATTTTTTTTACTGTCAAAACAAATATAAATGTATAATGAGGTTTAAAGTGATTTACTCACTCGTGTGTACAGAAATACTGGTATGATTTCACTTTCCTTGGCTCAGCACAAAATAATTTTTACAAATTTTTAAAAAATTTCTCAAAAGAATTAATTTTGTGTTCAGTAAGAATATAAAATAACTCATAATTCATAGAACATCACAAAATAACCACTTTTTTGAGTGAATTTTTTGTGCTGAGTGAACGTCAGTGTCAATTAATTTGTGCAAACATCCGTTATCAGATCATATAACCCATCTTTGGCCAATACAGAGTTAGTGGAGACCACAGACCATAAAAGAAAGAAAAAAAAATAACGCGCACACTCACAGACATCAGCAAAAGTGGTTAGACCATGAACTGATCAGAAATGATTAATATTCACCATCAAGTGTCAGACTGGCGATGACTGAATCTTTCTTAAAACAGCAGATGTTACAATGGGAAATATGTGAACAACATCAAGTGTTGCAGTCAAAGCATGCCGTGCAGACATGGGATAAGATTGTGCATACGTATCATGCAAAGTAAAACACAAATACTTCAACACAAAGCAAACACATTTAAGGAGCATGCACCTCGGCTGGCTTTAAATGCAAGGATGGAAATCCTTATGTAAAAACAATCCTAAAAGAAAGCACCATCCTTCAGTCTACTTCACTAGTTTCCTTGAATTGTTACAAACTTTTCAACAGTGCACAAAATGCAGACACAAAACAAATGCCTCTATATTCCTGATTAGAAAAGGACAAGTAGGTAGGTGCAATTGTATACAGCAAAGTCATCTTTTGGGTCAAGTTAAGCTGTGTCGCTCAATTCAAACCTCTAATTTCTGCTTACTTACTGTAACTACAGAAGGCCAGAACGCTCTCAAATATACTCCAAACCACAGTGCTTACTAAGCACACAGTCACTTTGAGAATGATGCAGTTTTTCCTTATTGGTGTGAATGTGCCATTTGTCGCCATAAAACAATTAAACATAATCCCAAGAAGGTTTTACCAGTCAACAACATTCTTGGAAGGGAAGTGTAGTTTGACAGCACCTGGAGGCAACCACATGACCAAACTTGATGGTTCCACACAGAACTGCAATTAACCCTACATATTTACAAGCAGAAATTCTTTTGGAGTTGACCTTTATGCCTGAGATTTAATATATATATATATATATATTTCCTCTGCAACCAATACACTAGAGTGTATCTAGAAGTAAGTACTGCAGCTCCAATACAAAAGTACAGCACAAATTATTTAACAAAACAACCATTTTGTTATTGACAAAGAATTAATTATGTATAGGAAACTGCAGCATATAGTGATGCATACAGCAGAAGAGTGGGATGGAGAGTTTGGTCAAAGATGCCGATCTTTGCACTTCATGGTGTAGCTGTACAGTCATTAAAAGGAGCAGTTCACACAAAATAAGCCTTTTTAAATTTAATCTTGTAAGACATACGAACGAGATGCTCTGAAAAATGAACAGGCCAGTCTTTTTCAATGAACAGGGGTGATTGAATATGTCAAGGTTCTAAAAGGACACTTAAGACCAATTTACACCGCATACACAAACAAATAAGTTTAGAATGCTATGAAAATTACTGTCATGTTCACGCTGAACCAAAAATTACCACACACACAATACGTCATTCATTCATTCATTCATTCATTCATTAAATAAATATATGATCCATCTCATGGCTAGAAAAACATTTACTTGAAGCCTATCTGGTCCGTTATCAGATTAGGTCTGAGTTTTTTTTTTTAATTACATTACCGAGTCCGACCAAAAGTTATTATTATTAGTCTGTTCATCAGGGCAGCATTTATCAAATGTAAAAAAACATTTTTAAATTTTTAAATACTTATTGATCAAATATTTATTTATTACTTATTATATGTATTTTCAAATGAAATTATTAGTCCAGTCAATATTGCTTTTATTACTATTACCATTAATAATACTACTACTACTACTACTACTAATAATAGTAGTAGTAATAATAATAATAATAATAATTATTATTATTATTATTATTATTAATAATATAAGAATGATTTTTGAAGGACCATGTGACTCTGAAGACTGAGGTAATGAAGCTGAAAATTCATCTTAAAAATCACTGGAATTAATGATTACATTAAATGATAAACTACATTTGAACAGTTATTTTATGTGCAATAACATTACACAATTTTCCATTTTGTTCTGTATTTTTGATGAAATAAATACAGCCTAGGTGAGAAGGAGAAGATAATTTTAAAACATTTAAAGGCCATGGTGACCCCAAACTTTTGACCGGTGGTGTCTATTTGAGAATTTTTATCTTGTTTTTAATCCAAAAATCTAAATTTCAAATCGAAAACAAGATCATTTTTCTTAACCTATTAACAAATGATTTAACTTGTTTACAGTTTAATGTACTTTTGACTTATTACCTTTGAAATGAAAACAAAATGTTTTACTTTAAGATTTATTAGTTATTTGAACAAGAAATGAGACAAAAAAAAAACTCTTAAGTAAGCAAAGCATTTTTTATTTTTTTTCATTGTGATTATTCAATTTCTGTACCTAAATACAGTGTGCGAATTATACACTGATGTTCAGGGGGTAAACTTTTATGGTTAGATTGTGTAATACATGCTGTGTAATTACATCTAGTTTATCATTAAACGTATTTAAGTGTTCAGAGTTTTGAGGGATATTTAATGTATCCTGACCAAAAGTATCCTGTGATTTCAGACATTACTGTATAGGTCAAACTATTTAAACTGCACCTAATTTGACTTTACTTTCAGGTTATATGTAGATACAAACATCCTATTTTAGCTTTTGACATCTTGTAAACACTTACGATGTCCGCCTGTACTTAAGATCTGCCAGCTTCAGACTGTTAAATAAATAAAAAATTGCATAGACTGATTGGCGCGATTTTGTATTTACAATGGTATGAACTATTATAGGGAGGTCTAATATTTTAATAATTTTATTATTTTAGTAGAAAATATATTATTTGTATATTTTTTGTATAAATATAAATATTTATATATTTATATAAACATTATTATTTAAAATACAAATCAGAGTAAACTATTTCTCAATATTAAAAGACTGACCCCCATACATCCTGTTTTTGCCGTCCTTCAGGGGGGATCAAGTGTTTAATACCCCCAAACCCCCCTGTAATTCGCACCCTGCCTAAATACTATTAGACTCACCAGTAAAAAAAAAATAATAATTTAACTATTCAAACCATCTGATGAAACTGTATATGTATCGCAATATATATTGCCGAAAAATAAAATATCGCAATATCAGATTTTTCCAATATCATGCAGTCCTATATCACATTGCTTTGACGTCCACGATGCAACAAATGCGGATTAAACATGTTCAGTCGGGGGTAAAACAAACTCTGACCGATGGCAACAAATGCCGACAGGGGTAACACACTGATCCAAACTCCAACAGACTTGTTTGTAGGCGTTTGTCTGTGTGGTGTGAATTGGCCTTAAGACTTCTATGCCCTATATTTCAAGTCTTTCAGTTTAATGAGAGAAGTACACAATTTGCTCAATAAGCAAGTGATTCATTTGAAGATTTTCAGTGAATGTGTCGATTTTGACAGTTTACAAAACAATTAATTATTAGTTCAATTGACTAAAGGTAATTATTAAAGAATAACAGATTACATTTTAACCTGTTTAGGAACAGGACTAAAAAGAACTATATTATTATGATGTGGTTGAGAAATTTCAGCATTATGGATGTGACTTTTGAAGTAAAAATGCAAAACATAATTTTACAGAGAAAGTATATGTTAACATTACATTAATTTTTTTTTTTTACATTTTTCAAAACAACTAACCATGGAGTTATGAGAGCAGGAAAATATCAATCTGTAAACTCTTTTAGATTTTAAATGAGGAAAACAAACATGCGTTATACATGTGACCAAAAAAAGTTGGCGATTTACAGTTTACAACATACTTTGTAGAAATTCTGTGAATGAAACTGCACAACCATAAAGAATGAATGCTAATCAAAAGGATAAAAGTTGTCTCTCTGTAGAACAAAAACGATTAATTATATTTTATTCAGCATTCTTGCATTTATGAAGAAAAAGCTTTGCTATGGATGTAATGTCTCTCCGTTATGGATGTGACAGGTGTGAAAATGGCACTTGTGTGAATTTTAATTATATATAATTGTTTGAGAATATTGACAGAAATATTGTTGAGTATTTTTACAGTACTGTAAAGTTCAAGCCAACACAAAAAAACTGGAGTTTTGCTATTTTGGTGAAAAGTTCTGGCAAGGTTGACATTAGCATGAAATTGCTCGGTTGCATTTAACCTTATTTTTTTAAATACCGGTTTTGTCTGTTGTTTTGTTACCAATTTGACCTTAACTTAGAGGTTATGTGTTCATTTCATTAATTGAACTGCAAGCAGCAACTTGCTCATGCTTGCACTCGGGCACATGTATTGCACAAGAAACTGAGATTTAATACCTCAAACTTCTGATTTGATCACACTATTCCCCATTCTAGTAAATTAATTTGGAAATGTCTAATTATAAAAACATCCAGATGTCACGCTGCTGAAAGTGACATTTAGATTGTAATAAAAAAAATGTGCTGTGCAGTTTTGTCTCAATTAAAAAATAAACACACAACAAAATGACAAAAAAGAATTTCTCAGCAGCGCGCATAAACATGCCTGTTTTTACACAATTTTTAAGGCTTAATGAATGAGGCCAAAATGTCACTACATGAATAAGACTGATCAGGACATGTTTTAACATTTCTCCATGTTCTAAAAAGGAAAGCCATAGTTTTTTTTTTTGGCCAACTTGTGTATAAATATGTAATAACTATGTAATAACACTCTTCATTTTGGGTAAACTATTCCCTTAATGTGAAGCTTCATTAAAAGCCACTAAGTTGTGGTTTACAAAACACATAGCTTGAATAGGAAGCAGAGACCATTTCCTGTCTCTGGCGATATAGCAACATTTAAATAGGGTTAAGACTATAGCTACGAATGGGTAATACAAATGCAAATACTGGTAAGACCCAAGCAGCCAGTATGACATGACAGCTCTAATAGACATGATAAAGCGATAAATCACCAAAATCTCAAACTTTTGTTGAACCCAAAGAAGGCATTTTGGAAAAAAGTTGTTAACTAGAACATTAACCTCTGACTTTCATAGTGCTTGTTTTTCTTACTATGGAAGTGAATGATAAGTGGTTTCCAACATTCTTCAAAATACATTATTTTGTGTTTAACAGAAAAGGGAGTCGTATAAAGGTCAGGAACCACTTAAGGGCAAGGGTGAACTATCTCTTTAAGTAATGCACTTCATTTAAAATCACACCCCTAAAAAGATGAAGCTGATGACATGTAATAAGCACATGAAGAGAGAGGGCACTGTGAGCTTCCTGTCCCGAAGTAATAACTCACTCACCATGTGTATAGATATTCCCCAGCTCATTGTGCAGATAGAAGAGGCTCTTGATACACTCCTGGACGGTGGAGATGGGTCTATAACCAGTCAGGACGTATTTGTTGAACTGTAAATGTGGAGGAGAGTTTGCCCAGTCCAGCAGTCTGGGCCCGTTTAAAAATGCCATAGCAACCAGAAACAGTCACGACGACGACGCTAAAATAACTACGCTATACATCTACACGTACAAGTACAACACAGACTAAAAAAAGATCTGACACCCTAGACATTAGTCGGAGAAGTCCAGTGCGGTCATGTGCAGCCAGCTACATGGCTAGCACAGCTCCTCTTTAGCCGAAATAATTTTAAAAATCAACTTTTGCCTCCGCGACGGTTTGTGTTTGGACGCTGGCGGCGGCGTCATCCACACGGGTTGACGTAGAAGATCCAGGCTGCGTTCATAGTGAGCTTCGCTGATATATACAGGGCTGCATGTAACATTTAAACGAAGTGCGGTCACACCCTGCCCGAGCCTTTAAAACAAACCCCTCCAGCTTCTGTCAGCTCGACTTCAGTGGCGACCAGAGGACAGCCGGCTTTCGTTTGCAGCTCATCAAAAAGCCGCTGGTTAATTTCACCATCGGGAACTGCAGGGGTTTCGTGAAGGTTCAGAGTAACTTCCTCATATTCCCGTAGAGTGAATCATCATCATCATCATCACCACCAGCGTTGGCATTCACTCTGATTTCAGCTACCAGCGCTCTGTGACACTCGTGTGTTTTGCCAAAAAACTGATACTAAACTCATTACCGGGACATGTCGACTCGAACGGCGCACGGATAGGCGTGTTTTTGCGGTAAACAAATACCGGTTCAATTTAATGCTGATAAGACAATATTGCTTGGCACCAAATCGTAAGTATGAAAACATACAGTGTACAATGCCAGAATCGATATGACATCCCACGGGGTTTAGGGGGTTAAATTGAGGGTATTCGGCTAACATAAAAAAACAAAGATTTTCAAATTCTTATAGATATGTCAAGTTCATCCCCTTCACATACGAGCCTCCCCTGGCATTACCTACGTAATAAGTGCACCGTCCACAATAAATAAATGAATAAATACATAAATAAAAAGAACACATGCTTCATGTGCTTTCTTCTTTTAGTTTAACAACAGAGATCTTCTGATATCAAACGCGTTGCCTGTTCCCTGTCTCGCACTACCCGGATAGCTGAAGAGCTAACGGGCTAGCTGCCGTCACCTTGATTGTGCTGACTGCAAAAACACACGAGCTCCACAGTCACTGTTTTAGCGGTGGTCACACATCACAGCCGGTTTCCCCAAACAGCTGCACTTGCATTCCTGCAAGCCCCCTACTCCGACTAAAATATCCCTATCCGCAGGCTTGGCATTTGTCATCCAGCAGACGGAGGAATGTTCGTGGTGCTCGGCTCACAGAAACACGTCTCCTCTACGGTGCCAAGTGATGTTGCTGCTAGCTTGCAGTGATTTCAGCCAGCAGAGTTATAAATGAGAGCTTTGGAGAGGAAATCCGTTTCTGATAGGCGGCTTTATCAAAAAAAGGTTAATATCCGCGACATTCGTCCGGCGCATTTCTTGTGGGCTGTGTGATACCGGTGTGCGGGAACATGCGGCTGGTGGAGGGGCGCAGCGGCCCGGCCTTCACTCTTCTCATCCGCTGATGCTGCAGCGCTATAATCCAGTCTGGACCAACTGGGACGAGCCGGGGGTGGCGCGAGGACAGGATGCATTCAATTTTCCTTTATTAAAAGATTTTTGCCCATTAAAAATACATTTTAAAGATGTCACAACATGAAATCATAAACTATCTGCTTCGCATATTGTATTTGATAATATTTAAAATCATTTAGGCTATACCTTAATGATAGCTCCAAATAGCGTTGTCCGAGTCTCTTTTTTCACTGAATTGGTTGAACAAAGCTGAGTCTAAACGATTCGTTCGCGAATCGGTCTAAACGATTCAACCATGCATTGGAATGAGCCACCGAAGATAGCATCGTCTGCTCGTTTGATTGAGTAGCCTAATTGAATCCATACTAATGAATGTGTGAGGTATGAATGGATCCGGTACGCAGGCTGTCCACATTCTGTAGCACTTTACCATATACAGTTGGTACTTTTTGACTATCAGTCATTCCTTTGTCACATTTAATTTTTTTTTCACTTAGTAAGTAGTCAGCTAGAGATCTCAATCATCAGAATGAGATGATTTGGGGTTTTAGTAAGGATTTGATCAATGTGTCAAAGTTACAATGACCCATTCATTCATTCATTCATTCATTCATTCATTCTCTTTTCAGCTTAGTCCCTTTATTCATCTGGGATTGCCACAGCAGAATAAACCGGCAACTTATCCGGTATGTTTTACACAGCGGATGCCCTTCCAGCTGCAACCCATCACTGGGAAACATCCATACACTCTTGCATTCACACACATACACTACAGTCGATTTAGCTTATTCAATTCACCTCTCTTTGGACTGTGGGGAAAACCGCAGCACCTAGAAGAAACACGAACACAGGGAGAACATACAAACTCCACACAGAAATGCCAACTGACCCAGCCAGAGCTCGAACCAGCGACGTTCGTGCTGTGAGGTGATCATTCTACCCACTGCGCCACCTTTACAATGACCCCCCCAAAAAATATATACCATGAAATTCTACTGGAAAATATTCCTATATATATATATATATATATATATATATATATATATATATATATATATATATATATATATATACTGTATATATATATATATATATATATATATATATATATATATATATATATATATATATATATATATATATATTAATACATTTAGAACTTTTTTAATGTTTACATGCAGACCAACCGATAATAAACAATCTGAAATTATTAAAATAACCTGTTTTACTGGATATGCAAATCAACAACTTCACCTAAGATATAAATTAAGTACCTGCTACACTTTAAAATTCAGCTTTTTGAAACAACCGACTGTTCAAGTTTACATGTAAACCAACAACAAAGACCATTTCTTCCATCCAAATATTTCTGAAGGATGAAATTTAAATCCAGTCCTACATTTTTTAAATTTACGAAAGCCATTTTACCTTGAAAAATGATGTCACAACAGGGCGTAATGAATCTCAAATACTAAACTTTATATGCATTCGTGTCTTTGAAGACTTACAATAGCCAATACAATAGTATTCATCAATTTAGCTTTCGAAAGGTTGCCCGTGAATGGAGAGGGATCTGGATGCAGACCTGGTGCAGTGCAATCTGAGCTGCATCCAATGCGTTTTAATGGGCTCACCTAACCCCACCCCTAACCCTACCCATCACGGTGACGTCACTCACTCCATATAAGTGCATTGTGTCTGACATTGCATCGCAGAGTAATGCAATCTCAGCTTGCATCATAAAGGCTGCATCCAGATACTATTGCATGAATGCCCCTTCCTCTTTGGGTTGCCATTTGAGATTGGGCCAAAAAATACTGTTACATTTCATGCCAACTTTTCTGATCCAAATCATGACTGCAACTGGGACACATTAAATTAATACTTAATAAATAATGCTAATACTATCAACATTAATACTCCAGACAACATTGGTTGATCAGACAGCAATGTAGTCCCTAAATATGACTTAATTAAAAGTTTAGCTTTATAAGTGGCACAATCCAGGTCAAAGATCTTTAAATGAAACAAATGAACTTTTATTGCACCAGGCTGCATGGATTGACAATGCCAGCTTGCCAACAAGCACAACCAGCAGGGATGGGTAGTATTTATGATACAAGTATTTCTAATACACATTTTGCAAGTTGTATTTGATAGGGTGGATGATAATGGGTTAATATTTTGTATCAAAATACTTCAGTGTCTTGTATTTTTGAATTTTAAAAATACTGTAAAATACTTTGTAGGAAGTCTATATGATGACATCTTAAAAATGCGGCCTCAGATTGATGCTTTCTGTTATTTGCCTATTCTTGAGGTCAGAACAGAAAATTAATAAGGAAGGTGTTCAACTCTTGTACTATGGATGGAAGTTATGCATATTTGCTTAAGAAATAAGTTAGAGTAAAATATTAGTCCTTAAGAACAGAATTTGGAGCCTACAGCACATAATTATTCTCAGTCTCAGTGCTGCAGGTGGAAATTCAGACAAACTTTTCATAAAACACCTAAAGATGGTGTGCTGGTGTTCAATAAGTGGGTAAACTGAGACTTTTCCAGTTAAAGGAGAACTGAAAGAATCTTGCGGGAATGAGTAAACTGCACATATAATAGTAGTTTTGGTTAAATTGCTGATGAAGATGCCAAGAAAATAAGACAAACAACATTAAAACAAGTCCTACAGTGGCTGACTTAATCTTGCTTAGAAAAAAAGCTGTTGTTATCAAACATGGTTTACTTCACTAGGTCAGTTTAATGGTGAAGCGATTGATCGAATATGCCTGTTGATAGAAGGTTTGCGAAGAAATGTTATACTCCCATGTAAAAGTGAGAGTATTCTCACACTAAAATACAGTATTTTAATGTGATACTTGTTGTGGCTGCTGTATTTTTTAGTTTATTTTATACATATAAAATTGAGTTATTTTAAAATACATTTTAATGTATTTTTGCCCATCACTGAGCACAGCAGTCAATAAAATTGCTTAACATCTGACTATTTTTTGCATGTTTTGCATTTTTGCAAGTGTCACAATATATTTCCCTCCAGAAACTTGCGTTCTGTGAATGAACGTCGCCTCGTGGTTCCATCCCAAAGAGGGAAGAAATCACTTTCCTGAACTCTCGCGCTTAATCTGCCCAGTTGGTGGAATGAACTCCCTAACTCAGAATGGCAGTTACTCACTGTCTTCAAAAAATGACTTAAAACTCAACTATTTAGTCTCCACTTTCCTTACTAATTTGCAATTCCCTCTCTGACCCCTCCACTAACTACATTATTTAAAAAAAAAATGACTACTGTTTTGCTTCTGACACTTTTTTTGCATACCTGAAACTTGCCTATAGCACTTATTCATTGTTACTTTTATAGTTGTGTAAATTGCTTCCTTGTACTCATTTATAAGTCGCTTTGGATAAAAGCGTCTGCTAAACTAAATGTAAATGTAAATGTAATTTTTTTTTTTTATTCACAAAGAGTACTGTAATAGTGTACTGCTTTTTACATATACAAGCATGACATGTTATATTACCTTAAAAAAATATGGCCCTGCATTACAATAAATGCCTCAATATGCAAATCAAAACCTTTCAATTTCTTTAGCATATAAACATCTATTGGACTAATGCAACACAGCGTTCACAAATTATTGTTCTACAATGATCATTTTAGAGACCAAATCTCACACTCATGAAAGGTATCACATGCACCACAAGGCTGAAATGAAAATTTCCAACCACGATGACAAACGTGTTTGTTTTTTAAATGAGTCACGATGTGTAAACCATGCAGACCACAGCCCCATGATGAGTCTATTAATCTGAGCATTAGGCTACATTTACATGAAACATTTTGCAAAAAATTATAATTTTTTTACTTATTTAAAACAAAGTCAATTAGTGTAGATAGGGTAATTCAGATGGAGAAAACCTTCACTGGAGATCAGTAGCATGAAGATATGCAGTTTGCCTTAAACCTTAATTTTGATTACAAAATGAAATTTGATAAAAAGAAATGAATGCAATCATGAAATTATATTTCTTTGTTTGCAGGTCTGAACCAGTGGTTTAAAAACAAGAGCTGTAAAACTTTTTAAAAGCGTGCCATAGGTGTCTAACACCAATGTTTGATTTCCTTTAGCTTACGTCCTTAAGTAATATTTACAAAGCTGAGTAAGTCTGCTCTGTCTGATCAAAATTATATTTAAAGATAATACTGCATAAATGCCCGATTAATTATGCCTGCGGTGCCAATCCATTCATGCCACCTCTGTATTAAACAATGACATGAACGCCACTTCAAAAGTGCTTCATAAAAGTTATGCCTGCTCTGACACACTTTATATCCAAGAAAAAATGAAGAAATAATAGCAGTAAATACAATGAAACCATTAATTTGTGTTTAATATAATGGTCTATATCACCTTTGCTCATGGTTTTGCTGAATTAAAACCACATCCTTTTATGCTAAATAACAACCTTTATCAATATTTCCAACCCTATGCATCCTGCATACACATTGACCATAAAGGTGTGAATGCTCTCAAGTCTGACCAGGGGTGAGATGTAAACTGTGCTGTATAAATATGAACACAGCACAGATACTTGATCTAAGTCTGCATGTGGGACACTCTTAGACTAATGATTCTGAAGACCCTCTGGGTAAGTTAGAAAGATCTTAAACTCATTTAATTGCAAACATGCTGTTTTGTTTTTACTGACCTCTGCTCCAGTTCAGAAAACTGCAATTTAAGTAAGAATTTACATGCTAAAACATCCCATGCCTTTATAAAACATTTCATTAATAAAAGAAACTGTATTTAATAATTATTAGATCAATGCATATTGAAGGGGCTATAATAAACCGAAAAATTAAAAACACAAATCACGACATGCATTGTATGTTGTAGAAATTGTTATGATGTTAACGACATGTTTCAATGCAATCTTATTTTCTCTAGGAAACACACAATGGTTCCTGTAGCTCTACTGTGCTCTGTGCTTCTTTTATACCTTCCTCCTCCAACCAGCCCAGCATGCTTTCTGGGAAAACAAGCAGAGTGTCAAGATGCCAGTTTTGTGCCAGGATCTGACTTGGCTGGGGAGGGATTCGACATTACTAAGATGCAACGCCTGGGGACCTTTGTCTTCGACATGAGTAAGTGGGATCTTAATAACAACACGTGTAATCTGTGCAAAAACCCATTCATGCAGAACGAAAAGCAGAAGCTCCCGGTGTCAGCCGTCTACTGGAGGGCATCTCAAAAGTGCACCATGTCCCTATCCAGCTCTGTTTATGAGTCCAGCGAGTCCCTGGTCAGTTCCAGCACCTCCTCCATAGAGAACAACTGGAAAACTGGACTGGGAATAGGAAATATGTTAAGTAAGGTGTCTCTGATGGTTGCTGGAACTAACTCAAGGCTTTCTGACTATTCAATGAGCAAGACCAAAAAGGACAAATTCAGCTTCATCAAGCAGTCTGCATCCTGCGTGTACTACAGGTAATGCTTAATATAGTTAAAGGGATAGTTCACCCAAAAATGAAAATGATGTCATATTTCAAAACTTAATCTTTTGTGGTAAACACAAAAGAAGATATTTTGAAGAAAGCTGAAAACCTGTAACTATTGACTAATAAGTATTTGCTTTTCCTGTGGAAGTCAATGGTTACAGGTTTTCTGCTTTCAAAATATCTTCGTTTTTGTTTTGTGTGAACTATTCCTTTAATTGCGCAGCCTTTTGGTTACTGCATGCTGATATTAATGCACAGCTCTATTAACGACTTTCTTCAGCTACAGGATTGCCAGCAGCGCTCCTCTTCACCATGAACTAAGAGATGACTTCAGTAACCTTCCAGCGACGTATGACAACCAGACAAAAGAGAGCTACCTGTCACTCGTTGAAAAGTTTGGCACACATTACATTATCCAGGTAATCAAAAAAACTCACCACTAATATGCTTATACAGATAAATACAAGTTATCGAGTGAGTGATTGATTGTGGAAGTCATATTTAGAGAACAACAAATACTGTAACCTTCCTTGTTCAAAATTTAAAAAAAAAAATTTAGTTGTGGCAATACCATGCAAATAGAAGAAAAGTTTTTTACAAAAGTCACTTAAAAATTTATTTAGTAAAAATCACTGTAGCAAATAAGGCAAGAAAGTAAAAATTCAGTAGAGTGCTGACAGGAGTCAAACATGAGTAGAAAGTTTGAAGGCGCTTCAAGGGACAGTTGACCTAAAATTTTAATTTGATCTGTCTGTCATTATTTACTCATCCTTTACTTGTTGCAAACCTATTTGAATTTCTTCTGTTCAACCCAAAGGAAGATATTTTAATGAATGCTGAAAACCTGTAACCACTGACATCTATAATATATATTTTTTTCTATGGATGTCAATGGGCTCTATGCACAGTTAGAGTTTTAAAGCCAATGATAAACTTGTGGTGAAAGCTTAATGTGACTATTTTCAATTTCACAAGGTTGTTTTTACAGCATCGATGTTGTAATATAATTACAATACATTCAGTTAAATAGACTGAAGCATTCATTTAGTTGTTCAAGCCTAAAATGAGATGAAAGTCGTCAGTAGCAACAGGCTAGCGCAAAAATTTCAATGAAAATAATATGTAAAATAAACTGTCATATTATAAAGACATGGTGGGGGAAAATGGACTTTAATGCAGTGCTTCTTGTCCGATCTGAGACCCACTTCATATCGTATATCTATCAGGCAGTGAAGGTCGCTCATTTTTAAAGAAATCAGATCTTAAACATGACAATTTTGTAATAAAAAGACAGTTCACCAGAAGCCCTTGGGCTGCCTGGCTGAAAATTAAAAGCCTGCATGCATACAGCCAATAGTTACAGGTTTTAGGCATTCTATTTTCTTTTTTCTTGAGCAAAATAAAGGAACTCAAGGTTAGCAATTTCTTGAGGGTAAGTAAAATTTCATTTTTTGGTGAACTATCCCTTGAAGCCCTGTTCACACTATGGGTTTGTGCATGCGAAATTCTGTTTCACAGTCCTGCACAAAAGTGTGGGGGAAAAAGATGATGTGAGACTGATTACTTTCTGTATTTTAAATAACTGTACACAAAAAAATGATTCATGATATAAAAAAAAGTAATTAATTGGATTTACAAAATTGTTTTAAGGCAAGTAGTTGCAAACAATTTATATGTGCTGAATTTAAGCAAGTTATATTTATTAATGTTCAACTTAATTTGTTTGTTTAAATTAAGTTTATTGAAGCTGTTTGCAACAATTTGCAATGAAACATTTTTTTTCAGTGTACAAAGAGGACATGTTTTGATCTTCTATTGGACATGGTCAGAGATTACCAAGCTTTGTCTGCTGCATTCACATGCATATAAATGAATGCATATAAATGGAATTGCAGTTTGACCATGGTTTTTCTCTAAATGAGTTGATCATATGTACAGGACATCACCGTAGTTAGTCACAGTAGTCACGCAAGATGTTCATGCAGGTTAAGTTCTAGGCTCTTGTCTGGCCATTTTATTATTTTAATATTTTCAGCTAAAGGCTTTCAGCTTTACTCATTGTCCTCAATAGTATATATATATATATATATATATATATATATATATATATATATATATATATATATATATATATATATATATATATATATATATATATATTTTTTTTTTTTTTTTTTTGGTGATTAATGCAGAGAAGTAACTGAACGTTGCTGAAGGAGCTTCTGATAAACCTTTGCTACAGAAAACATCCCCCAAACCATGTCACTTCCTCCTTCACCTTTCACTGACTTCTGCACATATTTTATGTTCAGTCTTTTCCCATACCGCTAACAAAAAGTTTCCCATAATGGCCAAATTAATTAAACTTCATACTTTAAAATTATGCTTTGGACAAGTTCAACCTGCTTCAACCTTCAGCAAAGGTCAGTCTAGTCTTTTGATTATCTGCTGATAAACGTTTGGTCACTGCAGGGACTTCAGATCCTTCAGTGCTGAGATGGCTTATTCAGCTGCATTGTTGAACTGATTATCATTAAGATTCTCCATTATCATTTTGTGCTTTGGATGGATGGCCAGAGGTTTTGTAGAACTTGAATGAGCTAGTAACATTTTTTAGATGCATTATTTTAGAAATCAAAAATCAGGATAACCAGCTTCTCTTACTGTAGCTGAAAGACCTTTCCTTTTGATCTTCATTTTTTTCAAATATCCCATTTAAGTATTTATAATTCTTAAACACCTATAACTTTACTAGGCAGTGACTTTAAATTGAGGAAGGTACAAGTTGTTCTCTAAATTTGATCTCTATTGTGCAGTGTTGTTTTGGGTCTGTCACGAGTGCGTTTGTAATGTGTTGTTCAGGTAAAACTGGGTGGAGGTGTGCAGTCTGTCACCAGTGTTAAACAATGCATGGCGACTCTACAAGACCTCAGTGTAGATGAGGTCAAAACATGCTTGGACGTCGAAGCATCTGCAAGTGTGATGGGGAGGATAAGTGTAGACACAGCTTATCGTCACTGTAAACAGAGCCAAGACAAAAAACTGAGCGCACACAGCTTTGCTAACAGTTTCAGTGATAGGTTTGTGCCTTGACTTTTTAAACTTTTAAGAAAGAGCTTGAAATGATTAACATTAGAGACTTCCATAAATAATAATAAATCAATGTAAGAAGTATTATCTGATATTAATTATAATATTTATCATTTTTTTTATTATTTATTTTATATTTTTTAGAGATTAAGGCATTTTTCTTTATATTTTGTATAAAAATGATCAAATAGCTACATATGTTTTCTTCTATATAATTCAAATATCTATCAAATTTAGAAATTTAACTTTAATATAATAATAAAAATAATAATAATATTAATTGTTATTATAATAATAATAATTATTATTATTATTTATCATAACTATTATTATTAACTTTCACCATAATTAGTAGATATAGATATTTTTCTTTACATGTATAAAATCTGATATATGATATAATAGATTATGAAAATGAAATAATAACTCTGAAATCCTCATCTTAACTCTAATCTTGAGTGTAAACGTAGCAAAATCATACTAATTGATCCTATCATATTATAAATGTATTATACTGTATAAAAACTAACTGTATTGTAGTAACTAAAGAAAAAATTTTATTAAAATAACAGTTTATTATGACGATTATTATTATGTGCTCCTTTCCACTTATCATTTTCATTAATGTTTCACTAGGTTAACAGAAATCACCGGTGGCCATACTCAAGACAGCGCTCTTCTCTTCTCAGCCAGCAATGACCCTGGTGCTTATAAACAGTGGCTCTCCTCAGTGCCTCAACAGCCAGACGTGATCTCCTTCTCACTGAAACCCCTCCACATGCTAATGCCAGCCAAAAACCCCAAACGCGATCAACTACGCCGTGCCATTCATGACTACGTCCTGCAGAAGGCCCTCTTGAAGAATTGCTCTTCACCCTGCAAAACCGGCATCGCGACAAACCCCAAAGAGCCCTGCGCTTGCAGCTGCCACAACAATCCTGCTGTCAAAGCCAACTGCTGTCCCGCACAACGAGGAATTGCCCAAATTACAGTGACTGTAATGAGAGCCACAGGTCTGTTCGGCGACTATTTTACCTGGACCGATGGCTACGTCAAGGTCTTTCGAAATCAAAAGCTCTTTTTAGGGGAAACGCCAGTGATCTGGAACCAGAACTCACCAAAGTGGAACTGGAGGTTTGATCTTGGGAGCTTTGTTGTTTCTCAGTTTGGGGGATTGAAATTAGAAGTTTGGGATAGGGATAATAAGTGGGATGATGATCTTTTGGGGACGTGCAACATTCAGCTGAAGGCCGGTGTAAAAAATGATTTCTGTCGACTCAATCATGGTTTGCTGTATTTTAAGACGTCTGTGACGTGTGGGCCTAGTTTGGCGGGCTCCTCGTGCACTGAGTATGTGGGATCTCCGATGGCGTCCCACTTGGAGAAGCTCTACGTGTCGAGACATGCAAGACCTGTCCCGAAAGATATGCTGGTGAAAATGGGGGTGCTCTTAAAGGAGCGTCGAGCCCTGTTGGGTCAGACCAGTGAGGCTGAAAGCAAAAGGCAGAATTTGTGAACAACAAGAATGCTAGTCTCTCGTAAATCTCGTTACTTGTTAGATGTAGCAAGAAGCATTTAAATTTAATTCATTTAGCAGATATATATTAGCATACACTTATACATACAGTTGAAGTCAGAATTATTAGCCGTCCTGAATTATTAACCCATCTCAATATTTTCTTTTCAATTTCTGTTTAACGCAAAGATTTTTTTTCAACGCATTTATAAACATAATAGTTATAATAACTCATCTCTATTAACTGATTTATTTTATCTTTGCTATGATGACAGTAAATATTTATTTCTAGTTATTTACTAGTATTCAGCTTAAAATGGGATCTAAAGGCTTAAAGAGCCCTTATTTTGTCTTATAAAAGGTCATATTTTGGTTTTGGGGGTCTTCAACAAAAGGCTTAGATGCAAGCAAGGTCAAAAACCCTTTCATTGTCTTATAGTATATATTTATTTTTACCTTATTATCCCAATGACTCCTATATGATTCATTTAGTGATTCATTTGTTCCCAAACCCCTAAGCTAATCTGCTGTGATTGGTCTGATGACCCAGTCTGTTGTGATTGGTCAACTGCGTTCAGCGTGAGACAGAGAGAAACACCCAGCATGGCTGTGAAATAGCAGAGTATGTAAGAGCCCAATGCAGGAGTGTGTTAAAGCAATGCAGTTAAAGACCGAGAGATCCGAACCAAACACGATTAATTGATTGGACTCTGAGTCGACTATTTCATTAAAGAATTAACAGTTTTAAACACGGTGCACTTATAGATTTAATCCTCAGCAGGATGTTTTCAGTCACTTAGAGCTGTGTTACACACTGCATGAAAGTTCATCTTCAAAAACTCATAATAGGGGCTCTTTAACTAGGTTAACTAGGCAGGTTAGGGTAATTAGGCAAGTTATTGTATAACAGTGATTTGTTCTGTAGACTATTGGAAAAAATGTATTCCTTAAGGGGGCTAATAATATTGACCTTAAAATGGTTTTAAAAACTGCTTTTACTCTAGCCAAAATAATTCAGATAAGACTTTTTCCAGAAGAAAAAAATATTATAGGAAACACTGTGAAAAAATTAATTGCTGTGTTCCTTTGAGGAAATGTTTGAAAAGAAAAAAAAAATACAAAAATAATTTTGACTTCAACTGCAAATGCAGTTTTATATTTTGTATTTCAGCATAGCATTTTATTTGTATCAATTTTGCTTTGATTTACAGATTTAGATTTTTGATGTATTCTATGCTTGCAGATTGTTATTTGTCCATTGCTTGCAGATATTTGGCTAATAAAATAATTAGAAGCACAGCAGCTTCAGTGATTCTTTAAAATGATTACTGTCATTGGTAACACTTTAGTTTAGGTCACAATTCACGGTATTAACAAACCATTTGCTTAATAAACTACTAAAGAGCTGTTTATAAATAGTAAGCTAGAAGTTGGGTTTAGATATTGGGTAGGATTAGGGCTGCAGAATAAGATCATACTTCATAACAACAAACAAACAGTTAATATCTTAATAATAGGCAAGCCAGTATCAATATCATGAATTGTGACCTAAACTAATCCCAGCAAGCATTTTTTTTTTGTTTTTAATAGATGTTTAATAGATGTATAATAAACCTCTAAACACAGTCATCTTGCCTAAAACAAGGCTAAATTTGGCCTGTCAGTGAAAATTTAATAGACGTCTAGGAATATACCAAAACTATAGACTAGTTTTTAAATAGACAGAAATGAATGACTACACGTATAAACTCTGTCTAATCTGTCTATTTGACGACTAGTCTAGATTTGGCCTATTCTTGAATGTCCATTAGATTTTCACTGACAGTGCAAATTTAGCCTTGTTTTAGCCAAGCTATCTACGCTTAGAGATCTATTAAACACTAAATTGTTTGCTGGGATTTGTCTGTCATTTGTACATATTAAGTACTTAAAGCATGTAGGAGGATAAAAGTCTGTTTAACGCTTTGGGTGGAACTGGTGACTAACAGCAGCACTAAAGCATGTGTAACGTTTACTAAAGTTTTGATTTGACTAGTTTAGCGGTCCCCGTCAGGCTCTCCATGCTTCATGTTTGAACAATTGACAGGTCAACATGAATAATGCTCACATCTTCCATTGTCACAATATGTAGGTTGTGTTCCACCACATTCAGCCCTGCAGTGGTCGTTTAAGACCACATAACTGGTTCTTCTAAAGAGAAAAAGGTCCCAGCACATATGATTTTTTTCATTGGTAGTGTATAACGGTAAAGCCCACCCACTATTTTAGGTTTATTTATCACACAGCCCCACTCGCACATTACTGACAAAAGCCCCAGACGCAGCAGAGCAGCTTGAGGTAAGAACATCATTTCACACCTTCAAAATAACAATATGCCTTTACTTTCTCTAGACAAGCTTGTTATTTTTTTGTGATGCAAGGCAAAGGAAACAAAGCAACTGAAATCTGTTCTGTTTTTAATATTATGTCTTTTGATTACTGTGGGGAAGATCCTCTAAAATGTCTTACAAATTTGATATTTTTAACTACTACAATATGATAATATTGTCTCCCTATCATTTTTTATGCAGTAAGTTACAGACTGTTATTAAAAAAAATATAGGTAGCACAAGGCATTCATCCTGTTATGACAGTAATATTAAGAGAAAAAAAACTGTCTCAGAGATTAAAGTTTAAAAGACATTGTTTTACTTCAGAAGTGTCTCTGTTTAAGTGTCTTAAACTTCACAACTCATTTGTATATTGAGTTTTGGATCTCTTCAAACAATAATATGGTAATTCATTATACAGCGGTCAGCATAATTGAGTACACCCCATGTTGAAAAGAATATTTTTATCCATTTATCAGTGAATATAGGCAATGTCTTTTGGTGATATAAAACAAAACAGATTTATTAAACAGATACATTTATTAAAATCATATTTTAGACGCCAAACATATTTAGAAATTAAAAGAGAATACAATTAAATTCAAGCAAAATATTGAGGAAAAAAAAATTCTGCAAAATTTTTAACTTTTTTTCCACTTCTCTTGATTTTTCCTCTTGTTTTAAATTTGTATTTAATATATATATATATTTTTAAAACATATAAAGGTAAAACTTTATTTTGATGGTCCAGTTGAGTATTAGTAGACTGTCTGCTTAATATCTGTTGATACTGCAGACATTTAATGCAGACATTTAAATGACTATAAAAAATTCTTTGTACATGTCAACATACACTAACCCTAACCCCAACCATAACATTAACCCCAACCTAACAGTCTACTTATAATCTAATAAGAATTAGTTGGCATGTAAATGCAATGTAATTTCAATTCAACAAATGGACCATCAAAATAAAGTGTGACCCATATAAATTTGGGTGTACTACTTTTTGGACTGTTATCGTAAGTTATTTTGTTAGATAAGCTCCAGATTTGGCTGACTAATTTAATGTATGTGCACAAATATAATATCGTACAGCTTCCCATTTAAAATAGGATTTTAAAAGATAGATTTGTGAGTGGGGTGTACTTACATATGCTGAGCACTGTATTAATAGCGATACCTGATACCTGTTCGAAAATAGAATTTTTTATGATCCATGTCGATAAAAGTAAATAATAATATTAACTGATATACAACATTAAAACCCTTTTTCCCCATTGTATTTATACAATGTTACACACTTTTATTTAATTACTCGGAGTACAAGGCATCCATTCAGTTATGAAAGCCATGTTAATATTTCAAAATTAGTTGTTTTAGAGCAGGAGTGTCAAACTCAATCCTTGGAGGGCCGAAGCCCTGCACAGTTTAGTTCCAACCCTGCTCCAACACACTTACCTGTAGGTTTCAAACAAGCCTGAAGGACTCAATTAGTTTGATCAGGTGTGTTTAATTAGGGTTGGAACTAAACTGTGCAGAGCTGCGGCCCTTTTGGAACTGAGTTTGACACCTGTGTTTTAGAGACTTTAGAGTTCTATTTGGTAATGATATTTTAAAAGCAATACAATAAAACTGAATATTGAGGTCTATTATCTTTGTAGACAAGCAATAAATTGCCCATAATAGTAACCACACAACAAAGTAATACTTTTTATCTTCCTCTTTATACACTACTGTTAATTAAAAACTTTAACTCAGAATAAGAATATCTTTAAAACCTGGTACATAAGTCATTTTGTGCATCTGCGTGGGCATGTGTGTATATACTGTTACAAACCCCTGATGTTAATCTAGGGGATAGTGGGGTTTGACATTTATTTAATTTAAATATATTTATATAAACAGTGAATGAGCGGAAATACAACCAAAGTAATGCCAAAAAAAATGTGTGCTTTTATTTACGATCCCAAAGTGAACAACAACAACAAATTAATCAAAAATACAGAAAAAGTAATAAGGCAAAAATATACTATTTACAATATGTACAACACTGTGACAAATAAAGACGGGAAAAAAAACAAGACAGCTGGCAGAAGGGACGCGGGCAGCGCTAAAGAAATGAAAAGAACAAAACCCAAACTATATATATATATATATATATATATATATATATATATATATATATATATATATATATATATATATATATATATATATATATTTATATATATATATATATATATATATATATATATATATATATTTATATATATATTTATATATATATATATATATATATATATATATATATATATATATATATATATATATATATATATATATATATATATATGTGTGTGTGTGTGTGTGTGTGTGTGTGTGTGTGTGTGTATATATATATATATATATACATACATACATACATATATATATATATATATATACATATAAACAAAAGTGCGGTGCGGTGGCATAATTGGTAGCGCTGTCACCTCACAGCGAGAAGGTCACTGGTCGGCTCGGCTCGGTCAGTTGGCATTTCTGTGTGGAGTTTGCATTTTCTCCGCTCCGGTTTCCCCCACAGTCCAAAGACATGTGGTGTAGGTGAATTGGGTAAGCAAAATTGCCCATAGTGTATGTGTGTGGATGAGAGTGTATGGGTGTTTCCCAGAACAGGGATGCAGCTTGAAGAGCATACGCTGAGTAAAACATATGCTGGATAAGTTGGCGGCTCTTTCCGCTGTGGTGACCCCTGATTAATAAAGGGACTAAACCAAAAAGAAAATGAACGAATGATTACATAAAAGTTTGTGACAACCTCTAAATCAGGGGTGGACAAACTTTTTCGTGTAAAAGGCTAAAAATGAAATATCATTATGAGCCATGGGCCGAATATTCCAATCTAAATTACATTCAATTTGCCATGAGTAATTTGTTAATGCAATAAAGAAACATGAATACACAAGTCAAGGAGAATCTGCCTTTACCTTGATTTGCTCACCAAAGTCTCTGCAATGTCCTCTGTTCATCGGGTGACAGTATGTACATCTAAACTGATTTGTTTACAATACTTAATTGAAAGATTTCATTTCAGTTAGCTTCCAGCAGCAAAATAATCAAAATGTTACATTAGATTTCAAATGACAATCTCTAAACCATCCCCATAATTCTCCCTCTCTTTCCAGATATGATGGCGGGCCATCTCAAAGGTTGCGTTTGGCCCACGGGCCCTAGTTTAGGCATCTCTGCTCTACATCATAAATTCAGGCATTTCAATCATTTCACTGGCCTGAGGCGTATAAAATCCAGCATCTAGGTGTGCAGAATGCTTCTACAAACATTCGTAAAAGAATTGCTCTCAGGAGCTCAGTAAATTCAAGCATGGCACAGTGATAGGTTGCCACAATAAGTCCATTGGATATCACAAATGCACTTCCAGGAGAACGGGCAAATATTCCCATAAACACTCCTAAATCTTGTGGAAAGCATTCCCAGAAGAGCTCAAGCTGTTATAGCTGCAAAAGCTGGGCCAACTCCATTTTAAACCCAATAGATTGGCAAAGGTTGCCACCTTTGGTAATATAGTGTGCGTGGTGTGTGTGTGTGTGTGTGTGTGTGTGTGTGTGTGTGTGTGTGTGTGTTACGTGTGCCATCTACTAGAGAAAAAAATAACACATTTTGAATAACAACAAAAAAATTAATCCAACGTTTATAAATACAAGTTATAAATTGCAGCTGAATAAACCAATTTGTAAAACTGCCACTATTAACCCATTTTTATGGTTTCATAAACATGTTTGCATTTATTTTCTCCAGGTTTTTGAATATGCAGCTACTATAGTTGTCGGTGAGCAAATATGTTGTAAGAACCCTTTAACGTAAAAATTGAATAGGAGGAGGACGTTTGGCTTTCTAACTCAAAGAAACTGCTTTCAACATATCAATTCATATTCATAAACACATTTATCATGTTTAAAATTAGAAAACCATTTGATATGAACCCTCCCAAAAATGATCTATCATATAATTTCAACTAATCCATTTGTCTAACAGTCATGAAACACACACTAGTTTCCCCAAAAGACTACTGTTAGTCAAAAAGATAAATAAATAAAAAGGTTTAAGTGTTATTTCCAAGTGGGAAAAGTTTATTTTACTCTGAGGATTTTGCTGTGTGTCAATTCGTGTATCAGAAAAGTCTGTTTTAAAGTAAAGATATCAGTTAAAGGCTTAAGTTATATTTAGATGGAGTATTATGAAAGCAAAAGTCAATCAATAACCTTGATTTATAAACGTATTTACACATTATTCCCTAATTCCTCATGTTTTCCAAACTTATAGAGTTGTATTTGCCCATTTGTATTTGTATTTGATCTTTTGAAATTTAGATAGACAAAAAACTATAGCTCTCTTGTAAGTATTGTTTTGTTTGGATGAATCTAGAGATCTTCATAATTATGGTATTATATATTTGTAAAGAAAAAAATCAGTAACATGAAAATTGCCTTTATTTGGGAGAGTTTGCCTCCATTTTGCATCCTGGAATTAGGAGTAGAAAGCCAAAAGCCTCACATGACATGAAGTAAATCAATTCCTTTTTTCTATCTTGAAATCTTTTATTTAGCGGTTTGCTTGCATGCCACTGAGAAATTAAAGACGGATAGCATGTAGAAAATGACTTATAAAAGGAACATTTCAACTGTGAACTTTGGCAACTAGTTGTCAGTGGGTTTAAAAAGGTTAAAACTCAAAATGCCTTGTTTTTTCACAGGAAAGAAGAGCATCCATACACATTTCCTCCACTCATTGACAGAGATGAGGGCTGGATTGTTTTTTTACCTTCTCTTGCCTGTTGTGCAGTCCTGCACTAAAGGTAAACCCAAAGAGTGTGAAGAAGCAACCTTTGCACCCGGATCTAACCTGGCCGGAGAAGGATACGACGTGATCAAGATGCAGCGCAAGGGAGCTTTTGTCATCAACACAGACGTCTGGAGGCAAAAGGACAAATCCTGCACCCTCTGCAAGAACCCCTATATGGACGGAGCTTTACAAAAGCTTCCTCTGTCAGTGGTGGACTGGAGAACCAGCCAAAAATGCACCGTGAAAGTCTCCAGTTCTCTATACCATTCCAGCGAGGACCTGGTGAGCTCCAGCGCCTCCTCTATTGAGAACAACTGGGGTGCAAGTTTGGGGATAGAGGCTAAAAAAACAACAGGCTCGATAGTTTTGGCAGGAAGCAAGTCAAAGCTTGCAGAGTACTCAATGGAGAAGACCAAAAAAGACAAGTTCAACTTTGCAAGTCAAAGTATTTCCTGTGCTTATTACAGGTGGGATTCTT
Organism: Danio rerio; assembly: GCF_052040795.2. NCBI lineage: Eukaryota > Metazoa > Chordata > Actinopteri > Cypriniformes > Danionidae > Danio > Danio rerio. The sequence continues at coordinate 30,459,391 of NC_141023.1, forward strand.
GTCTAATAGTACTGCATACACTTCTACTTTCCAAAGTCACCCCCCCGCCACTCAAATTAGTTTAAGAGCGAAGTGAAGCGAGTGAGCGAGTGAAGTTTTACAAACAAAGTTTGAGAAGAGCACATGATATGATTGATCATGGCTGGCCTCTCATCCGTAATCAGCAATAATCCAATCAGATTGATTCAAGCTTACAATAAATAGACAGATTGCCCTGCTGACTTATCTTTATATTGGAAGAATCCCCGTCTCCACCCCATCTCCCCTTTTTCTCCCTTTACCAGGGGAAGCTCTCGAGACCTACATAATCTCGGATCCCCTTTACTGACCAGGCGGGAGCCCTGGGCTCAATTATCTCAGAGCTCAGGGTTCTCAGGACAGCATGCTAAACCCGCTAATAGCGTCAATCAATATTTAAGTGTGAACTCTTAAAACTTATTCAGTGATTTTTACAAGATTGTACATTTCCTTGTAAACTGGATAAGAATTATTTTGTACACAATTTGTAATGAACAATAAATCAAGTAACTGCAATTTGCCAAACTGACTTTAATTAACTGTTTGAAATCATAAATATGTTAATTTATACACAATATTAATTTTAATAATTTTAATAACTAGCTTTCAATAACTCATTTGCAACGGGGAGCATGCATGAAACATTTCTGAATGAAAGTGAAAGTGCCAAACTGCAGTTAAAGTCGGCAAACTAAAACTGAAACACCTGAAATTTCATGAAACTCTAGAAGAAATGTGCCAAACTCCGATAAGCAAAATCAATTTCAGGCGGGGCTGACAGGACGTCTTTCATGGTAATAAAGAAAAAGTCTTTCATGAATTCTCTTGGATTTCTAACCTCAATCCCCTCTGGGGCCGACCACTCGTAGATTCTGTCCCTTCAATCGAGAGACCAAATCATCAACAGCAGACCCCAACGTAGCATTTAAATCCGAAGCCGCTGTTAATTCGGCTCATAACGAAGTAACTTTGTGCCATATCAGACGCCTCGAGGTCTTGGCCTGGGGCTTCGTGGTCTGCCAGGTTTTTTTTATCCCTCCCCATTCCTGCATTCGCTTCGCTCCCTGATTATTAAAGACATTTTAAATCCTGTCGAATATAAGAAATGACTGCTGCAGATGACACAAACTAAGGAAAAAGTCAGTGCTAGTAATTGGTGCTAGGCTGTCCAATTACTGTCCTATCTACCCACCCAGGTAGCAAAAAATTCTGGCCCAGATTTGGGATAAAGCTGGCACAGCAAGCATTCATCAAAAATCACCAAAAGCTGATTGTGTGGGCCAGAACTGGGCCAGAGAAATTTTGCTATGTGGGTAATAAAGGCAAAAAGGCCAAAAATGTATCTCAAATAAAAAGAAAAGACAAGCAATGCCAGTACTGATTTTATTATACAGATTTATTTTCTTATAGAGTACGCTTCATATGTTATCACTTTTATATTCTCAAAACTGGTACCATACAATTTCGTCAGCATTTTAAAAGGTGAAAAAAAAGCAAGAAAGATCTTGATGTTTTAGTGTTTTTGCTGATTTAATAACTTTTTTTGGCGCATTTATAAAATTAAGTCTTTTGGGGTCCTTCTTTTTGAGAACTGCTGTCATAAAAGTCTAATATCACACAGTCTTCTCCTATATTTCTTGCCTAACACAAGTTTCCCATGTATATCTACAGCTATCGAGTCTCCAACAAGCCTGTTCTCCATCCTGAGTTCAAACGATCTGTGAAGGAGCTTCCCAAGACATACAACCTTCAATTCAAGCCGCGTTTCTACAAGTTCATTAACACCTTTGGAACCCATTACATCACAAAGGTAATTCAAGGGTCGACTTCTTTATAATTTACGACACTTGCACTGAATGGATTACAAAGGCCAAAATACTTCAACAAGCCAAATCAGTAATCAGATTTATTTTGCCAGGTAACTCTTGGCGGAAACGTGCACTCAGTGACCAGTATCAGACAATGTGAAACCGCTCTTCAGGGCTTAAGCACAGACGAAGTAAAGGCCTGCTTGGATTTGGAGGCAAATATGAGCATTCTTGGCAAAGCAGACATGAAAGCCGAATCAAAACACTGTAGTCAAAATCAGGACAAAACAGAGAGCAAAACCAGCTTCTCCAGCCGCTTCAATGACAGGTGAGTTCATTCGTGTATAGCTTGTCTTACATAAATTGCCAGTGGAGTAAAGTAACAAATTACAAATTCTCAAATGACTGTAATTGAGTAGTTTTTCCTCAGGAATTTAAAAAATGTGTACTTTTACTTTCCCTAAAGTACATTTTTAGTGCAGCATCTGTACTTTTACTCCACACTCCATTATTTCTTGTCTATGAGAATAGTAGAAAAGTTAAATCCTGTGATTCCTGTCCAAATCGCACATAGAAAGTAAATCGCGTCATACTGAACAACCTCAAGATATGTGCACTATATAAATGCAGCAAACTATTTGAAAGCATTAAAAGTGTTCAAGATGTGTAAAATGTTTACACGCACTGACCTAGAGACTGGCTGTTTCTCAATATGTGTTCTTCAGCAATCTTGCATCCTTGTGTTCTCGTGTAACGTCATCATCGACTGCCAAAGTTCAGCTCCCGCAAGAACAGCGACACGTGACAGTTCCCGGATGTGTTTGTGATATCAAGGATGCACCGATGCAGACTTGAGCACCGATCTTGCTTTAGAAGTCCCAGAAGTCATTGCGACTGGAGGTGGGAAGTGCAGCATTTAATGCAGGTTTATTATTAAAGTTCAGAGATATCACTTATTTACCTCAGGAGTTTCCCTAAATCAGGGGTGTCCAAACTCGGTCCTGCAAGGCCAGTGTCCTGCAGATTTTAGCTCCAACTTGCCTCAGCACACCTGCAAGGAGGTTTAGAAAGGCTAGTAAAGCTGCTGTCACACTAGAGTTTGTGTGTGCGAAATTCTGTTGTGCGGAGCTGCGAAAAGGGATGGGATTAAGTAAAACTGATCATCAAGGGATGCATGATTTATTGATAAAATTTTTCAAATATGACTAAAGTAAGTATTACATGGTGGCAAAGATAATGTTTCATCTAAAAAACACTGCATTCAAATATTTTGGACAAAACGGTACAACATCTTAGCAGCTGTTTGTCTTATATCTGCAAAAACACTGCAAGAAGTTTAAAAGATTAGTGTTCATCCTAAAAAATGTGTTTTAAACTTGTTTTACATTCAAGATATGTTAACATTCTTAAATCAATAAACTATATTTTGTGTATATTGAGAAGTTTATTTTTTCAAATAGAAATAAAGCTTATATATATAAATATATATACACAAACACAGTTGAAATCAGAATTATTAGCCCCCTTTGAATTTAATTTTTCTTTAAATTATTTCCCAAATTATGTTTAACAGAGCAAGGAAATTTTCATAGTATGTCCGATAACATTTTTTCTTCCAGAGGAAGTATTATTTGTTTTATTTTGGCTAGAATAAAATCAGTTGTAAATTGTCAAATTTTAGCTTATTTTTAAGCTTTTTTTTTTCAATAGCCTACAGAACAAACCATTGTTATACAATAGCTTGCCTAATACCCTAACCTGCCTAGTTAACCTAATTAACCTAGTTAAGCCTTTAAATGTCACTTTAAGCTGTATAGAAATGTCTTGAAAAATATCTAGTCAAATATTATTTACTGTCATCATGGCAAAGATAAAATAAATCATATATATATATATATATGGCAAAGCAGTGGTGCAGTAGGTAGTGCTGTCGCCTCACAGCAAGAAGGTCGCTGGTTCGAACCTCGGCTCAGTTGGCGTTTCTGTGTGGAGTTTGCATGTTCTTCCTGCGTTCGTGTGGGTTTTCTCCAGGTGCTCCGGTTTCCCCCACAGTTCAAAGACATGCGGTACAGGTGAATTGGGTAGGCTAAATTGTCCGTAGTGTATGAGTGTGTATATGTGGATGTTTCCCAGAGATGGGTTGCGGGCATCTGCTGCGTAAAAAACATGCTGGATAAGTTGGCGGTTAATTCCGCTGTGGTGACCCCGGATTAATAAAAGGACTAAGCCGACAAGAAAACGAATGAATATTTAATTTTTTTCTTTAATGAAAAATATAATTAAAACCATTGCTTTTCTGCTCCATTGTTAGCCATGTTTTCGCTCTTTATAAAAATATATTATATTAAAATTGCAGTAATTATGTGATTTTGCACATGTTGATCACCGTTTGTATACTGTTTTAATAGAAATGCCATTTACTACAATACCATTTTGGTTATCATGGTTTAACATTGCTTAATGTTCAACAACAAATGTTTTGTTTGTTTTTTAATTTTTGTAATTGAAGTACAAAATCACTTTATCGAGACTTAATATGTACTAGTGATGTGTTGATGATATTTTACTGTCAATGTGTAAACAACTTACAATCCCTGACCTCCAAGGTTGAACCCTGTAGACAGATATTTACATAAACATTTTTGACAGAAAAAAAAAAATCAAAAAGATGTAACATAATATCATTTTGATGAGCTCATTTAATGATGAAGCAGCAAATTGGAGTGTAAGCATGTGCATATTGCATATATTGAAATATGTTCAATCTCTAATACGTTTCTGACTACACTTAAAGGGTCACAAAACGCAACACATTGTTTGAGATGTTGACAGTCATATATATGTCTCACATTGCTAAAAACACTGTTAGGATACATCATTTAGCTAAAAAGTGAAAATTGGTTGTTTTTGCGTTATATTTTGCGCTAATTTGTTCTTCCAGTTCCACAGCCATGAGATCATTGGCTGTCTGTACCGACCAGTACAAAGTGACGTTATTGAGTTTTTGGCATTAATTCATGAGGAAGACTTGGTTCGAACCAATAAGCATGCTCTATTGTGAACGAGATGGAACTTCATTAATATGCATGATATAGTTTCGAAGACTCTTTTTATCTGTTGCAGTGTTTAGAGAAGCGCCACGTTGTGTTGCCAACAAGTAGAAGAATTGTTTGGAGACATGGGTCATCAGTATTGCATTTATAAATGTGCTAAAGCAAAAGTTTTGTTTCCATTTCCCTGTGATTAGAACACAGCTCGAAAATATGTTTGTAAGATTTTTTTTTTACTCGAGAGCTTTTCGAATGTGGAAATTGTGAAATCTGGATTTTATGGTGACAGCCACCTCACTAATAGCAAAACTCTCACTAACAACAGGAGCTTCTGAATCATATAGCCATTTGTACTGAAATTTTTTTTTAGCATTACTATTTTATTTAAATAAAAAAAAAAATTGGCCAAAAATGTATTATCAGTGAATCCGTATCTAACACTTCTCAAATTATCTTTATGTTTCTGTCAAAGGCTGACCGAGGTCACCGGAGGTCACACCACAGAGCCCGAGCTCCTTTTTTCAGGAGGGAAAGACCCATCAGCTTACAAAGAATGGCTGGCATCCCTGCCGCAAAACCCAGATGTGATTTCTCACTCTCTGGAGTCCCTGCACGAGCTGATCCCCACCAAATACCCAGTGCGCAAACACATGCGCCAAGCCATCCACGACTACATCCTGGAAAATTCCCTTTGGAGGAACTGCACCGACCCCTGCACTAATGGCGTCAAAACCAACCCAAACAATCCATGTGTCTGCACTTGCCACAACAAACCCGGAATCACACCAGACTGTTGCCCGTCCAAACGTGGACTCTCTCGGGTGCAGGTCACGGTCGTTAAGGCTCAAGATCTTTGGGGTGACACAACCACAGCGACCGATGGCTATGTTAAAGTGTTCGACAAAAATAACGTGAAGATTGGATCTACAAATATGATACCGAATAACAATTCACCCTACTGGGGGCAAACCTTCGATCTGGGTGATGTCATCCTGGCAGAGAATGACAATATCAAACTGGAGGTGTGGGATGAAGACAGTAAATGGGATGACGATTTGTTGGGAACCTGTCAGGTAGCCATAAAAGTAGATCAGAGTCAGACCTACAATTTCTGCAGTTTGAATCATGGTTTGCTCTATTACAATACAAAAGTGACATGCGCCCCCGGTTTGGCTGGCACCTATTGTGAAAAGTATGTGGGTTCCCCCATGAACTTTCACCTGGAGAAGGTTTACGTGTCTCGAAATGCACGACCTGTGCCACCAGAAATACTTTTAAGCCATGGAGTGCTTCTGGACAGACTTTACGTATATCACAAGACAAATTACAATAATACAGTTTTGTAGATACTTTGGCTCTGGATGAGATTATGTGGCTATTTGCAATATATCCTGATTCTTGCTTGTATTTATTACTATAAGATTATTATATTTAATCTAATTCTTGCATAATACATATTTAGGCTATACCATTCTTAGAAGTTTTTTTTTTTGCATATGTCTGGGTGATTCTACAATTGCAGTAAGGGTGTACTCAATACTATGCTATTGTACCGTGCCCAGGCCCGTTTCCCGGATTTGAGAAGTGTGAGTGCGCTGAAACGGGCTCACTTTGGCCCAGTACACTTGTGTGCGAGTTTCATATGGATTTATTAATCAACCTTACTGTTCAGTGAACGCAAACTGTTGTAGTTATTAAAGATGCAAACCCCTCACTGCACCACAGCTGCACACCTTCAGCAAACCTCCTCATTCCTGCAGCACAAAGGCTTAATGATTGTTTATGAGCATCAAAAGTGGCTGATCTGTTCGGCGAAATATCTGACTGCGTGTCATCGCATCCCTAAGGACTAAAGCGATATAACTAGAGAAATCTCCACTGTTCTGAGTGAGAGCGCTTCTCACTGAACAGCACAGCATCGATGACGTAAGCGTGCCCAGGCCCGAATGTAATGTGAGTGCGGGCCGTCGGGGGAGGCGGGAGGGTGGACAAGCATGCTTTGGCCCGGTTCGAGACAACTGTACATAGTGTGAGTACAGCCTATTTCTACAATTGTCAGTGACTTGTTTTTTTTTAAAGTTATATTTGTAATTAATATAAAACTTTGTCTTGTTATAGATTGTTGTATAGAAGTTATTGCGAGTTTTTGGGTAATATTTAGTAATTCTTTTCATAATTTGTCACTTAAAGTCATGCCCAATCGGGTTGTCATCGTCCTAACCTTCGACCACCGCCCGTTCCACAATGCACGGGCCCCTCACGGCTCCCCCTGCAGGTAGCAGACTTGCAGTAGGATCGCTTCTTCGGGTTAAGCCCAGTCAGGTTCCGTGGGAAAAAACCCAGCCACCATGCGCTCGCATACGAGCAGCAACCTTAGGCCTGGCTCCAGGGTGAGGCCCCGGCAGCGTCATACCAAGCGACATGACGGTCCTTGCTGTTACTAAACTCATAAGAACTTTTTGAACAGCACTTAGTCACCTAAGACCTTTTTGCCTTGGGAGACCCTACCAGGGGCATTAGCCCCCGACAACATAGCTCTTAGGATCACTCAGGTACTTAAACCCCTCCACCACGATAAGGTGGCAGTTCATGGAGGAGTATAGAGTTTCACAAGTGTGACACGGCTAGGATGGGAGTCAGCACCTCGAAGTCCGAGGCCATCATGCTCCACCGGAAAAAGGTGGTTAGCATCTCCAGGTTGGAGAAAAATCCTTACCCCAAGTGGAAGAGTTCAATCTTAGGGTTTTGTTCACAAGTGAGGTAAGGATAGAACGTGAGATTGACAGGTGGATTGGTGCAGTGGCAGCAGTAATGCGGTCGATGTACCGGTCCGTTGTGGTGAAGGAGGAGCTGAGTTGAAAGGCAAAGCTTTCGATTTACCGGTCAAACTGCGTTCCTATTCTTACCTATGGTCATGAGTTTTGGGTCATGACCGAAAAGACAAGATCTCGGATACAAGTGGCCGAAGTTAGTTTCCTTTACAGGGTGGTAGAGCACACCCTTATGGAAAGGGTGAGCAGCTCGTAGTAGAGCAGCTGCTTCTCCACATCAAGAGAAGTCAGCTGAGGTGGCTCAGGCATCTGTTTCAGATCCCTCCTGGATGCCTAACAAGGAAGGTGTTCCGTATCTTGTAACTAATATTTGAATAATTTCTCACCTATTGTTGTGGAACACAAAATATTAGGCCATAATAATATGGTATCTTCAGCAAGTGTGTTATATTTTTGAAAATCATGACTTTTTGTGCTCTAAATTATATTGTGTATATTTCTCATCATGCCTTATTGTGTATTAAGAAAAATAAATGTAATTTTCTTCATATTTGTTATTTTATAAAAAAGCCTTAAATCATAACCCTAATTCTCCATCATGAAATAGTTTTAGAATATCTTTACATAAAAGGGTCAGTAAATTGTTTGCTAATTCCATTACCATTCAACACTTTGCCTTTAAATTGGTGTTTAAATTTCCCACAAGCAGACAAACTGTCAGCTAATACTATATTATGACTGTAACTGATTTGTAGTTGCAAAGTTTATTCTGATCAACAAAATGAACAAAATATGAAAGTCAAAAAAGTATATCTATCTATACTGCATGATTTCCATGCTTGCACTAACATTTTCTCAATAACATGCCACTTATATTGTAACCGTGCTGTGTTCAAAATAATGCTTCTTCAATCTGCATTATTACTAATCACATGTACATTTCATGGTTATAGAGAGACATAACAATGTTCATGATGATAGTTATATAGATTTTAACAAATGCTTGTATCTTTTTTCTGATCAATCTGCTTTGTTCATAAAATAATTCACCCATAAATAAATATCTGCTACCAGCATTACTCTTTTCCCTCTGCAGAACATAAAAGAAGACATTGTGCACACTGTTTAAACTGCTTTTGTCTATAAAACAGGTCTCAAAGTGTACAAAACAACACTAATGTTTTATTACTAAAGCTATTTTTCCATAGCTCAAAATACCACAAAATATTACGCAATCTGTATTTGTAAGTCCCTTTAACAATGGCTCTGATTCGTATTTTTCTCTTAAATGATGCCTAACCAGTGAGACACAGGATGCTAGTTGTGTGGTTTTCCTGTAGACAGATGAGAATCGAGAGCAGAATAAACAACACTTATGAGCTCACAAGATTATGACTGTTATGGTATACTCTGTCATATTGCTACCATCCTGTTTTGAGCCTTTATGTAATGGTTAACTCGATAACACAAAAAGGAATGCACTCATACTGCAAATTACAACCATCTATTGGGTTGCTTTGATTCTAATAGTACCCCATTTTCAAGTGATCCTCACTGATGATCAAACAAACACTAAGACTCATGTTAGAAGGTGGAATGTTTAGTTTTTCATAAGAATTAAAATAACAGCCATTGAAGTGCTTAGCATGTTTTAGTTAGATACAGAGACACACAAGGGACACGAAACACTCCACTGGACGAGACAAATGATAGACTGGGGGAACATCAAAACAACATGTACATACAAAATCCACCTAAAGAGACACATAAAACAAAGCGACAACAAAACTGGTCACAAAACTGCACAACGGTGAGGAACACTAGGAAAAGTAGGGTCCAAAAATTTGAGGATGTTAACAGCACGGCTTCAGAAATCAACCTGGAGAGAAAGAGAAGATTAGAAAAGATAGATGTACAAAAAAGGAAATAAATATAGATGTAGATGTTCTAAAATGCCATCTACCTTTGTACCCGTTGCCATAAAGGCCACTAAGCTTGCTTCCATCTTTCTGTGCTGCAGGTGAAATATTAAATATAGTGAATGTATTTATTAAATTGAACTAATTTATTTCTACTGATGTGGTTTCAGTGGTTTCAGTACTTACTACCAGAGAGAGCTTGAGCTCCAGTGCTTAGTGCAGCTGCATAGCTTCCTGTGCCTGGAAATAATCAGTTATGAAACTTGCTATTAGTCAAAGGCATTTGTGTGTTTCATCTTTTCATGCTGTTAAAGGGATAGTTCACCTAATAAATGAACATTTAGCCATGATTTACTCATCCATCCCTTGTTCTAAACATGATTGAGTTTCTTTCCTTGTTGAACACCAAAGATGATATTTGGAAAATGTTGGAAACCGGTAGTCATTGACTTAGGATTTCCAACATACTTCTAAGTAGCTTATTTTGCATTTAACAGAAAAAAGAAACTCATATCACCTGAGGGTGAGTAAATGGAAAGTAATTATTTATTTTCGAGTGAACTACCCTTTAACATGACAGAGGGGAAATGAGTGACAATAAATCAGGAGGTCATTTGGCATGCATGATGTTTCTGAATGTGCCATATCAGTTATGAGTTTTTTTCTGTATTAATAATTATTATTCAGTAATACATAGAAATCCTGAAAAGTGATTAAAGTGACTTTGAATGTGGCATGGTTGTTTCTGCCAGACAGGCTGGTCTGTATATTTCAGAAACTGCGGATCTAATTAGATTTTCATGCACAACCATAGGGTTTACAGAGAATGGTCTGAAAAGAGAAAATATCCAGTGAGGGGCAGTTCTGTGGGTGCAAATGCCTTGTTGCCAGAGGTCAAAGGAGAATGGCCAGACTGGTTTTAGCTGATAGAAAGGCAACAGTAACTCAAATAACCACTCGTTACAATCAAGGTATGCAGAAGAGCATTTCTGAACACACAACAAGTCCAACCTTGAGGCAGATGGGCTACAGGAGCAAAAGACCACACCAAGTGCCACTCCTGTCAGCTAAGAACAGGAAACTGAGGCTACAATTGGCACAGGCTCACCAAAATTGGACAATAGAAGATTGAAAAAACGTTGCCTGGTCTGATGATTCTCGATTTCTGCAGCGACATTCAGATAGTAGGGTCAGAATTTTGCGTAAACAACATGAAAGCATGGAACCATCCTACCTTGTATAAATGATTCAGGCTGGTGGTGGTGGTGTAATGGAGTGGGGCATATGTTCTGGCACAGTTTGGGCCCATTAGTACCAATTGAGCCTTTATTACCACAATGTGCCCATATTTTGATGGCTACTTCCAGCAGGATAACACACCATGTCATAAAAGTAATAAAAGCACGAAATATCTCAGACTGGTTTCTTGAACATGACATGAGTTCACTGTACTCAAATGGCCTCCAAAGTCACCAGAACTCAATCCAATAGAGCACTATTGGAATGTGGTGAAACGGGAGATTCACATTTTGGATCAACAACTGACATATCTGTCGCAACTGTGTGATGCTATCATGTCAATAGGACCAAAATCTCTGAGGAAAATTTCCAGTGTCTTGTTGAATCTATGCAACGAAGGATTAGGGCTGTTCTGAAGGCAAACGTGGGTCAAACCCAGTACTAGTAAGGTATACCTAATAAAGTGGCCAGTGAGTGTGTATCAAAAATATGTTAAAAGTTGGCCTCAATGGCCATGTAGGCATCTCAAGATCGAATCTTGCTAAACTTTCCTTATCATGTTGTCTCTCTCTTTATTCTATCACCATAAAGCCACATTTTTAACGTAAAAATAAAAACATATTAAAATTGTTTTATTTCAGAAATTCCATGACCCATGGGAATCCTGCTTTTTATATATTGTGAGAAAAAAACACATTGCATCTCATTAGATTTTTATTAAATTTCCATTTTTATACAGACAAAACTATTGTATTGTAAAACTAAATGAAGGGTTAGTTTGTCCTTTTGTTTGATTTTTTTTTTTTTTTACGTATGTACAGCCTGAAATTATGTATACCCCTTGGCTGTATATGGCTGTATGAATGCATGTATGTATATTCAATGTTTTATGGAAACAACTTTATCTTCTGAATATATACATTAGGATTTTTGGAAAAAGAAATCTCTAGTAATGCTGTTTCTTAACGACAACGTTTAATCAATGTAAGATTTCTGTGATATAAAAGTACTGATTTCCTAGAAAAAAATAAACTTTCCAATCAGGATTCTCATTAATAGATACTTACTGCATGTTAATTTACATCAACGTTAATCTTTTAAACACTGATCATTTATCTAGCCACTATGCGGTATATAATAATGCAATACCATAAAGGCCTACCAATTTTAAAGAAACCTTGCATTTGTTTATAGATCTTACTATAACACAGGACTATTAAAAATGCTCATATTCTCACCATATTTGGCAGCTGCCTTAGAAACATCAGCGCCCAGACTGAGCTGCTCAGCACCAAAAGGATAACCAGCCTCACCTGCGGGTCAACACATTAACAGCTGAGTCACCATCAGACACTCCAGGATGGTTTGTTTCTGGCTTTTTCTAACCAACTTACCATCAAGTCCAGCAGCGATGACTGGTGAGTTGTAAGGAATCTGGCCAACAGCTCCACCTGCACAGGTACAATATTGTTGTCAGAAAAGAATGTAATACAGAAGGAATATTCACAAAAACTCCACAATTTTACCTGCTAAAGGCTCCATTGCTCCACCTGTACCACCTGACAGGAGACAGATCATCTTTACTTTCTTTCTAATACATAATAGTCTGATCTTAATCAAATCATTAGTTAATTTGGATACTTCATTGCCATGTTTAATTCGTCTACTTTCTTTTCCTCACAGGGGACATCCACGTTCAAGTCAAATCCTCAGGCAAAGCATCAGCAAAGCTGGGATTTGCATATTGCATTTGAATAACAAACACATGCGATGCACATACCCAAACCAGCGTCTGGCCCAAGGGTTGGTAATCCTCCATATGTAGCTCCGCCATAACCACCGGTCTTGCCCTGAGGGCCGAGTCCAGCTGAAACCACAGGCTGACCTCCGTAAGGCAAGGATCCGGCAGCTCCAAGGACTCCACCAACCCCTTTACACAAAGCAGACGGATTACAGGATCAGGCCAACACTAAGACTCTGCTTCCAAATGCTATTAACAAATGTTCAAATAAGTCTCTTGTGACCACTTGAGTTTGGATTTTGTTGAGACCCTTCTCTCTTATTTTGTCACGCTCTCTACATCACTTTTGCAAACGAGTACTACAGAATAAATGAACACGTTGAGGGAATTAGCAAGTGGATGGTAACTATGATTTTGATCAGGATCTGCATTTTAGTCAGTTGAATGTCTTGTTTTTGTGTGCATTCTCACATATCCCATAATGATCACGTGTTTCATCGGTATGCAGAGAGCAGCTGATTGTTTGGGCCTGTTTGAACGTGTTTGACCACATGAGTGTTTACACTATGAAAACAATTTGGTCTCATCTTTGGAAGTGGTTGAAAGTGGACATGCTCAAAACATTGCCCACATTACACCTGCATTTATTGTTGTCTGCTTGATAGGGTGCTTTCACAAATGGGTATATATTTTGATGTTTTCACACATGGGTATATATTAGGGTGCTTTCACACATGGTTTGCTCTTTCACAACCTGGTTAGGCTTATTTCATATGGCCGTTTGTGAACACGGTAATTATATCTCTACAAAAGCAATCAGTCTGAGACTGCCTGAAAAAGGTGGTCTTGGCCCACTTGGAAACAAACTGAGTTTGTGGCATACACTGTGAAAAATAGCACTGTGTTTTCCCCTAAGGCCTCTTGGAGTGAATTGTGGGTAAAAACTATTCGCTATTTACTCTCTCTCAAGTGGTTCCAAAGCTATAGGAGTTTCTTTTTTTCTGGTAAACACAAAATAAGATATTTTGAAGAATGTTAGAAACATGTAACCATTGACTTCCATAGTCAATGTTTCAAATGTTTCCAACATTTTTCTAATAAATTATTTTGTGTTCAACAGGGGAAAAAAAACTCAAATAGGTTTGTGACAAGTGAAGGGTTAGTAAATGACAGAATTTTCAGTTTTGAGTGAACTATCCCTTTAAGCTGGAGTTAAAGACAATTTAAAACAGCTAAAAGAAATTTGGTCAGATGAACAGTTCTAACGATTTAAAAATACTACTTAAGCCTTGATTTATGCAACACTTAAAATGAAATGAAATAAATGAATCAAAATAACAATAATCTCAATTAACAATAAAAATTATTCTCTATTAATAACAAAATGTATTAATAATAAAAGAATTACAAATAATAATGAAAATGAAGCTCATTTTTATTCACATTTGTTGAGTTTTAGTTTTGAGTTTGAGTTTTTTTTGTTTGTTTGTTTGTTTCTTACCATACTTTCTAGACTTGGCATCAACACCAGGGTTCATTACCAGTCCTGCACCACCAAGACCACCAGCTCCAAGGCCTGTAGGAGAGCATATTAATCTATGAGATGTCATTTATTATGCTTTATCATCAGTAAATGTGCGCAAAACCACTAGTATTCTAGTAGAAAGTTTTAGCAAAATATTAAAAGTCATTAGCAAAGGCATCAGCTATTAATATAATTTCTATAGTTTAAATATGATGTGCAGTATGTGCTGATACACAATCACAAGCTAGCTGACAGTGTATGTTTACAACAAAAAGAACACGGTTCAATAATTTAGCTTCATAGTTGTTTTCATTCAAAAATGTGAATCAGATTTATGCATAAAATCACGCAAACCGTTTCCATCCAATGATAACACAGACTTTGTTACTGTACTTAAGTAGATTTTACTTGTATAAGTACTTTATTCCACTAATTTTTTTGACAACTTTTTACTTTTACTCCTTACATTTTTACACAAATATCTGTACTTTCTACTCCTTACATTTTTTAATCTGGGTCTTTACTTTCGTATTCAGGTGTGGCAGATCTATATTATTTCTAGCCATTGCGCAATTTGAATGCCTTTTTGATGCAATCAATACATTTCTCATCATTGCACATCTGCGTGCTGCGTTCTTTCTCAACCTCTGGTCACGCACCATAAGTAAGCTTATTTTAATTTGTTAGATTTTTAGACAAATATTTTAGAACATCAAAAGTAGGTATATTGGGTTTATTTATGAATAAAATAAAGCAAAGGATCAGGAATTTATCATGTGAAAAATGATGATGCACAAATCTATTAACAGCATTAATGCCTTTATTTGTTAAATAAAATATCTACAATACTCTGAGAACAAACAAACAAAACAAAACAACAAACAAACAGTGAAATCATATGAGCAGGAAGAGTGTTGCTGTTTCAGAAAATGAAGCAGCTTCACTATAGTGCAAAAATGATTTGTACTCAAATATACATATATTTTTTTATAAAAAAAAATATATACTAAAATATGTTTTAGAGAAAATGTAGTGTTAAATTTAAGTCATTTATTATTTATTAAAACATAGGCAGCCTACAGAATTATGTTTTAGAGTATATGAACCAGTGTGGCAGCTGTTATTTTTAATAGCCATTCAGTATAGTTAAGTATTGTGTCCATGTGATGATACACACAGGGCAACTTTTTGAGCAGTGTTGTTGGACAATATTGTAGAACGATGTTGCTTGGCTAATTTGTTGCTGAAAAAATTAGAAATGCAAGCTATTTTGTACAGATGTATACATGATGTGCGGTAGTTACCACTGTGAAACTAAAACAGGTAGTATTATTAAGTAGTAATGAATACTTTTTACTTAAGTACATGTTTCAGGCCTTACTTCTTTACTTTTACTTGAGGGCAAAAGCGTAGTCACTACTTCAACTTTTACCCAGAGTCGTTTTGAACATGAGTATCTGCACTTCTACTTGAGTAAAAGATGTGTGTACTTTTGCCATCTTTGCCAATTAGTCAAAAAGAACAAAATTGTCACTTACTGTTAAACTGGCATCAAAAATCTAAGAAAACAATAGGTTTTGGGGCGGCAGAAGATGCCAGTGTGGGAGTTTTTTCTTTTAATATATCAAATGTTTAATATAATATTACTCATGCCTCAGATGATTTTTGCTTATGTCTGGAAGCGTGAGACCACTGGGAGTGCAGTCACTCCAGACAATTCTGGGGGGCAATAATATCAAAGTACTTTGATGACAGACTTTGGCTGAGGGATTTTAAAATGACCAAAACAACATTTTAGATATTCTACAATGTGGTTGGTCAGCTGATTTGTCCATTAATGCCATCACATTGCACATGTTTTGGTTATCACATGATCATGACACTATTTTGATGCACATGCTGGAATTTATTTCGCAAATGTGTTTTCATTGAAGTGTTGCATACTTTTTCTTATCAGCCAAAAGGTTTTTCCTACTCACTCAGATTTTAATGCACATTTTCAAAATATAAAGTTGATGTCTCCATTATGCAGTTTTTAAGCAATATTCCAAAATGTGCATAAAAATAGGTGATTAAAACATAGCCCCTGTCTAAATAATAGTTGGGTATACATTTTATTTTGCCTGTAAAGATTTCTAAAGTCTTCTTTCATATTCAGATAAAAAAATAGTGTGAGAAAGTGAACAGCAATGTCTCATTTTTGGAGCCCTTTGAGCTTGATAAGGTCATTTTCTGCAACCTTGAGTAGAATAATATTGTGTATAATCACTGGAAAAAGTGTATTAAACATTGTTTGAAGCATCTTTTTAGTGTGAATGTGATGTGAATGTGTTGGGTACACTCATAACCTTACCCGCTATACCGTTTAGGCCAACATTATCAGCCAACATTGAGGGGAAGGCAGCTCCTGTAACATAATTATAATCATAGTCAAATCATAATCATAGTTATAATTATGCCTGTATGTTAGTGTGGCATGAGGACATGCTTCTTTAGAACAATCCACTCTGACTCACCTGCTCCATAAGCGTCTGCTGTGCCATAAACCTCACTGCCGTATCCATTACTGTAGCCTGCTGAGAAGACCACAAGTCAACACTGAGCAATGGAAAACAATGGTGATGCATTAAAGTGACACAGGAAGCACCTCATTGTTTTCACACTCAAGGTTGCCCACCAAGGTTGCAACCAAGCTGATTCGGGGGAAAAAATAAGCATATGTGTGAATTTTGGGTGTTTCTTGCACTAGTAAGCACGCACATCTTTGAGCAAGCAGAGGTCTTAGAGGATCACATTGCTGCTGGAGGGGCTCTTGATTTGTGCTGACCACACTCTGTGCTTAATCCATTACGCTGCACTAATATTGTGATATTACAAAAGGTTTCACTTCACAAATAACAGAGGCAATGAAATAAAAGAGGTGTTTCTGAAACTCATTTTCTGTATCAACACAAATGTCACACCTACAAGCTGCAACAAATGGAAGGTCACTGTAAAAACATAGTAATACATTACATGATAGTTTAATTAATACATTACATAATACCAAATAAATTGTGATATGTTGTTTATTCAACAGCTGTAGAAAAACATGTAACACTTTATTTTGAGGGTCCACTTGAGTGTTAGTAGACAGTCTGCTTAATATCTGTTGAAACTGCTCCTTCAGCAGACATTTAACTGACTATAACAAACTTTGCAAGCACATGTCAACTTAACCCTGACCCCAACCTCAACCCTAACCCCAACCTAACAGTCTACTTATAATCTAATGAGAATTAGTTGGCACGTAGACGCAATATAACTTAAATTCAACAAACGGACCATCAAAATAAAGTGTGACTGGAAAATACGATGCTGAATTATTTGCTTGAAAATTTTTTTTATTATCATAAAATTAGAAACTACAATTTTTGACTCTGGACTACAACACCAGCATTATGTTGCAGAAATATATTTAATATATTAAACACATTGTATGGGTCAAAACTATGCATTTTTCTAGGGATGCAACAATATGATTTTTTTTTACAGATAAGGATCACTCATTCGATTTAAAGGCCGATATATTAGCACATAAATATAAATGTTTCAAATTTTTCTGCATGACTGCAAAAAATAAATGAATAAAAAACCCTAAAGGTAAACGCATACAGTAAACATCTGATTTTATTTTAAAACCTTAACTTCAGAAAACAAAATCTGATTCCTTAACTTTTATTTATCAAATACTCTTTTCTTTAGTTAAAGCTCTTTTATTTAAAGGGGTGGTCCAGAGTGTATTTTTAAGGTTAAATTGTGTTTATAAGATGCAAAGCAGTGTGCTCATGCTTCACTTGTGAAAAATCACTTTATTATTATTTTTCATATATATCACTTTAATAATATACTGCTACTCAGCTTACATGAAAACGACTGTCATATTTCCTAGTTCCTCTGAAAGCCCGCCCTCAAGAGGCTCTGATTGGTCAGCTAGCATGTGCTGTAATTCACAGATCTGCTCCATGTCACCAGGAAGCATCTCTGCTATACCATTACAGCCTATCTGGCCACACCTCTTCCATGCTTGGGGTGTATGCTCGTAACCTGAAGTATTTATGATATATATATATATATATATATATATATATATATATATATATATATATATATATATATATATATATATATATATTGTAGTACATTTAGAGATGTTGTTTATGTTCACACAGCTACATTACACAGGAACTAAAGTAAAACATATGATATCATAGTGGATCACCCCTTTAAATAAAATCAAATTTTTTTCTGACAAAAAATTTTGCACCCATGAAGAAAGTCACTGTAGATTAACCAAAATCAGTAAAACAATAAAAAGGCAGCTTCAAACATTGAAAATAACACATCATTCTTGAAACTTAATAAATCTGGCTAATTTATCAGACCGATATTGATAACATTAAAAATAGCATTTATCAGCCGATATCAATATGGCTATCGATATATAGTGCTTCCGAATATTTTACTTTTATGTGAAAAATTATGAGAAAATTAATAAAAGATCATGTTCCATGAAGACATTGTGTAAATGTCCTGGTGTAAATACATCACAACTTAATTTTTAATTTGTAATGTGAATTGCTAAGAACTTTAGTTAGACAACTTTAAAGTTTTTTCAGCATTTTGATTTTGTTTAACTTTCAAGATTTAAAATAGGTCAATTTAAAAAAAATACTTTTAATTTGTTCATCTTATGGTAAACCTAAACTTTTTGCATCTTTACTATTCAGTTTTCTTCAGATTCTTCAGAAATCAATCTAATATGATTTAATTTAACTTATTATTTCTATTAATTTTCCAAACAATAAATCTATTAAGAAAATACCAATAGTAATAAACTTTTTAGGATTGTTTGATGAAATTTCAAAGTACAAAGTTTTTTTGCTGCTTGTTTAAACTACTTATTTAAAATAAGCTCAACCAACAAAATCCTTGATTTCTTTTAGGGTAAATTAAATTCTTTCATGTTTTATCTACCTAAATTTGTAAAAAAATAAAAAAATAAAAAAAATAAAAAAATAAATTAACTCATAATTTATGTTGGGACAACATGATGGAATTGTGTGCAACTTAGCATTTTTACAGTGTAACTACATTTACTTGAAAAATAAAAACCTTTTATAACATCATCACAAATGTATTTGCTGTCACGTTTAATGAATTAAGTTCATCCTCAACAAATAAAACTTAATTTCTTTCCAAAAACATTTGACAGACTTCCTTAAATTGCTGAACAAAAACACTTGTTAGAGAAAACCAGCATATATGTAATTAGACGATCAACTCAAACCCTTGTAGGCCTCAGCCTCCTAAAACGATTACAAAAAAACATTATTTACCAATCTGCTTTCCTGCTCGAACTCCTTGTGGATATAAGCCGGCCCCGAGACCTGCATCAGCAAAAACAAAAAAAAAATTAAAAAAGAGTATCTGAATATTCTACACTATAGCATGCATTTATCATAATAATTACATGCATTTGGGAAATAAACATTATTGAATCTTTTTAATGTACCTGCTCCATAACCATCAGTATACCCAGTTCCAAGATATCCGGCAGCACCAAGCCCATACCCTGTGAACAAAGCATGCTAACTGTTAAACTATGGCCACTATAGCATTTCTTTCCTCTCCTTTGGGTAACATGGGTAAAATTGGGTAAATGAACAGTCATCACAGAACAATATGACTGTTCAGTGGCCTGTGGGTCAAAGTGATCATGCAAGACAGTGTGTGACTGCTCCATACATGTGGCCTGTAGGAGAAAAACAATGCAGCATGCATTGAGCACATAGCTAGACAGAAACAAAGACAAAGGCTCAGGTGGAGCACACAAAAAGAAAAGAGAACAGCCTCAAGAAACAGATGAGGCATTAGTCCAGTACAAACACACACACAGAAACCCATCTGAACAGCTGTGCTAGAGAACAGCATTTATTCATAGACCTGCAGCTGCAGCAAGTCCATGATGAGGGGTGGATTTTTCCAGTCCACAATCACTAACAGTCGAATGTGCCACATGATAGTTTCATTTGATGCTGTTTGGAGAACTATATTGATTTCAGACTGGAGAAAACACCACCTCGTGACATGCAAAACCAATGACAGCTTCATACAGAAGACGTTTTTACCCGTATTGGATGGTTTGGTGCCCTGTCTGCTGGGCAAGACAGCTCCTGTTTTGTATCACAACAGTGGTTTATATGAACATTGAGAGGCCATAATAGTTCCCATAACCTATTCTATGTGTATTTTAGCATGCATAGACTTTCACTTACACTCACCAATGCACATAGTAAACATTAAGATTAACTACAGGTGCTCCAAAACAGACACAACAGCAGTGACCTACATAAAGTGCTGGAGTTTGTATTCTAAACTTAGACATTCATGCTTTCACTCCAACGTTTTGGGTTAACAAGTAGTTTTTTTTTTTTTTTGTTTTTTTTAGAGAAACCATTTATTTTATACACTATTAATTAGCAATTAACTATTAGCTGCAACAGAGGCTCATTGGAAATGCATACTTCAGCCTATATTTTTGTGAAAGATCAAATAAACGCTGTTCTGCAATATGATGCCAACAACTTTTGTTCCTTGTCTCACTACTGATATTTACAGAGAAATATTATTGATGAATTAAGAATTATTTTCATGCAGTTCTTTGTACCATACCAACTATATACAACTTTATTGTGATTTTGATTTGTAATCGAATACATTTGCCTCACCTGTCTATCTCCATATGACAACTTTTCTGGTATGGTCAGTTTGCTCTGTAGCTTACATTGTACGGTGTTGTACCTAAAATCCCCCGGTTTGAGTCTGTTGGAGCACGAATACACAAAAGGGATAAAAGCCATGTAAAATTAAGGTAAAACTATGTGGCACACCTATCTCCTACTTTTGCTTTTAAAAACACTATTGGTTGGGTTTAGGGAAGGTTTTAGATCAGTGGTTCAGGTGATCTGCATGATAAAGCCTGCCTTCTCAAGGACGTGTGCAAGAAGAACATCTATCTGAAATGTACACAAAATGCACTTTAAGTAACATATTTTAGATTTGTAAAAATATCCTAAGCGCCCTCTAGCGGATTTGTAATCTGAAACAGGCAAATAAATGTACCTGAAGCAACACATTTTAGGTTTCGCAAAAAGGTAGGCTGAGGCACACATTTCCAAAGAGCCTGGGCTGATTAAGTGGATCAAAAGTGGCTGGAGATACATTTATATACAAAAGAAATGTATTATTTTGAACTTATCATACAATCCATTTATGATATATATGATTGCTTCTGTAAAAATATTAATATTATGAGTTTGAACATCACAGACAGTAATATTATAAATTACATTTGAATGTTAGTGTGCATAAGAACAGAATAAATAATTTGAAACTGCTGCATATTAAACATTTTCAACAATTCCGACTCTGGACTGTGAAGCTGGAGAGTTTGTTTACCCTTAGATTGAGCTTTCATTCCATTGGTCAATCCTGGTCCTGGTGGGAAACCTATGAACCGCAGCTACAGTTACTATGCACCAGCCAGGCAGACAACAATGTCTATTACTTAAAACTAACTAAAATTAGTCTTGGCCTGTGCCATTAGAAACCACATGACTATAACTATACACTTGACCAAAGACAACAAACGTCATTTAAAATAGACTCTACAGTCATATACATTAGGATAAAGTTTACCATTGCCAATAGGACTCTGACCATTAGTGAACCTTCCAGGACCATAACCTAAACATCACAACACCAGTTAAGAAAGACACTAACAGCAGCGTCTGCCAATGACACAAGAGCATAAGAGGTGATGCTCACTGAAAGATGGAACTCAAAAAAATCTGTAAAGTCATGAATAATGAGGTAACAGAGATTAATATGCCACCAAAGAAGCCATTTGTTCTTCTTTTCATGTAATTGCATGGTTTTGTGTGACATTAGGTGCTTCGTGCAATGCAAATAGTTTAAAGTCTGTGTGAAACAGACTGAATATTTAGTAGGGGGCAAGACTTTGTTTTTGCTTATCATTCCTTCATAGCAAACTAATGGTAAGAGGGGCATGGTTAAAAATATTGTGCCTCCAAACGCAGAAGCAAAGGGTCAGACTTTGATTGAAAATTACCAAAAAAAAAAAAAAATTCAGTGGATTAATTTGTCTGAATTAATAGTTCACCAAAAGAATAACAATGTTTGCTGGCAAAATGAATATAGTAATTTTTGGTTTCACACAGACTTTAAATGCTGTCAAATACAAATTTAGAAAATGTAAAAAAAGAAAGCATGAAAGCCACACATGGAGGATGTGAGGTTTACCATCACCTGCCTGTCCCTGTGACATGGGCTGGTCACCTCTAGGCCCAACACCTGTGAATACAGACACATCAGCTGGAAGCAATGATTTGAATGGTGAGAAAAACGGGGAAAGCAACATAATAGCATATTACATGTATTAGATTGTTACCATGATCATGACAGAGTCTTGCAGCACCATGCATTCAGGTTTTTCAAACACATATGCTTATGATAGTGGTTTGAGCATCGATATCACAGTGTGTGTATCTGCAATAGTCACATCGCAAGATATGCAATGATGAGTTGGGATTATATTTGACCAGAAACCACAGGTCAAAACACACAAGATTTGTGTAGACACTGCAGAATTGAACCAAAATAGAGTAAAAGTTTATCATCTGCATGCGTTTTTAAGTCCTGTGACTATGTTAGCATTTTAAGAGACTTTAAAGTATTTTAGGAGTGCATAAAAGATTCATTTTATGAATTTTAGGACAATTTCTGTTTTTTCTCTACAGAAAACCATAAGGCGTGGTTCATTTCACGTTAATATTTGCTCCACTTGGTTTATTTATGACTATAATTTGTTTATTATATATATTTTCTCTAAGGTAATGACTTTGCAAATAGTGAAATTGTATTTTTTAATCGCAAAATATAACGCAGAGAAAAAAAAATAATTGCAATGTTAAATTTTTCTAATATTGTGCAGCTCTAACGTACAACAACAAACTGATAACTCTAATATTTTTTAGCTAACATACCAAGGAATAGCGCAACAGAACCTCGCAATAGACAATAATTTACCAACAAGGGAAAATGAAGAGGTAGTTTTGCACATTTGTAGGAAAGTTGAAAAATAAGATGGTCAAAATTGTTCCACTTATGCTAACGGACTTTAAATCTTTAAAGTAAAGATTTTCACTTCAAGATCAACACTTTTAAAAACTAAATCTATTGTACAACTGACAAATCACTGATTTTATGGAATTATTCACATATGTGACCTATAATTTTTTTAATGATGAGCAATGAGCATCTGTGTG
This sequence comes from Danio rerio, assembly GCF_052040795.2. Lineage (NCBI taxonomy): Eukaryota > Metazoa > Chordata > Actinopteri > Cypriniformes > Danionidae > Danio > Danio rerio. Next base: position 30,482,851 of record NC_141023.1, read on the forward strand.
TTAAAGTCTGTGTGAAACAGAAGTTGCTGAGACTTTGATTTCAGTATGTTGATGTACTTACAACAGGGTATACTGTATGCAGAAAAAAAGGACCTTTAATTTATTAGTAACCTGGGTCAAGCGCTTTTGGTAAACTGTGTGGCGTTACAAAATTAGTGTGTTTAAGGTCTGATTTCTTTAAGAATCAACCATCTCTCCTGCCTGATTGATATAAAATAGAAAGTGGGTCTCAAATTGTACAAGAAGGACACATTTAATTACATTTTTCCATGCTGTCTTTAAAATATGAACATTTATTTTACACCAGTTTATTCAATAGAGTTTCTGCGCTAACCTGCCAATCCTGACGGGAGCGTGTGTGTAACCGGCTTTTCATCTTGTTTCACACTTGAACAACTAATTGAATGCTGAAACCTATTTAACTGATTGTATTTTAATTACATTACAACATCAGGGCTGTAAAAGAAACTGTATAAAATTGAAAAAAGTCACATTAACCGTTCACTGGAAGTATATGAGTATGGGAAGAAACGCTAGCTGTGCATATAGCCTACTGAAACAAAATATTGAGTAGGGGCAGAGCTTTTCTTTTGCGGATCATTACCTTGTAGTAAACTAATGGTAAGAGGGGCGTGGTTAAGAATATGTGAATGAAGATGTCAAACTGACATCAACAGAGTAAGACAGCCAATCCAAATACAAAAGCAAATGGTCAGACTTTAATTGAAGGTTACCAAAACAAATTTTTTTCAGTGGAAAAACTGATAAATTTTCACCTAAAGAATAACAATGTGTGCTAGCAAAATTAGCATTGCACATTTACATTTCACAGTGTTTTTTAGGTGCACTGTAAAAACTTAAACCACTATTTAAGTATTTCTTAAAGTGTATTAATACGTATTTTAAATGTCACCTTTAGACCATTTTATACTATCAGAGATGCCCAAAGTAGGGCCTGTGGCCAAAAGTTGGCTCATGGTAAGCTTTGATTTGGCCCACCATTCCTTTCTGAGAAGAGATTTAGAAGGAAGGTTACAGCAAATGCTTTTAACAGAGATCATCATTTCTAATTTAACGTAACCTTTCGCTTGTTTGTTTGTTTGTTTGTTTGTTTAATTTTGAGCTACAAAAGTCAACTGAATTGAAATGTTTCAATCAAATGTAGTGCATGAATCAGATTTTTAAAAATGTAAATACAGTCACTCAAAGATAGAGGACAATACACAAGACAACAACGAGCAAATCAAGGCAAAGGCTTGACTCGTGTACTTAGCATTGAACACCATTGTGTTCTAAATGTGTTCGTTTACTTGTGTTGTTATAATGTGTTGTTTTCCTTGTAAGAAGTTCATTACAAAATGTAAAAAATGTGTAATTATTAATATGATTGAAGTACGTTTTTCTATTTATTTCTTAATAATAATAATAAATTAGGAAATTGTTAGCTTTAATGTAATAGTTTGCTATATTTACCTTCAGCCTACCCCCTCAATCAAATTTGGCTTTTGGCCCTTCATATGAAAAGTTTGGGCACCCCTGATCTATAACTAGATGCCAACTAACAGTCAGATTATTGGTTTTCTGAAAAAGTGAATAAAATGAACTGACTTTACACTTTAAAGGAATAAGCAATAAACTTGTTTTCCTTGTAAGTTCAGTTTTCTTTTCTTTTTCTTTTACATTTTAAGTACAAAATCTCTATTAATTTAATATGAAATGATTATTGTTTAGATATTTGCACTAAACAACAAGACAATCACTAAAGAGTCTTTTTTATTATTATGTGTATATTATTTTAATCTGGTTTCAATTAAAATTTCTCATTATTACTCTCACAAAATCAGTGAAGTCGTGCATTTATCAGTGAATGTGAATGCTTCTTTTCTGTGAATGAGATTTTATCCTAAAAGAAATGAAGGAAGAATAAGTTAGCAACTGAATATTGCAAGGTTTACCCAGTTTTGCTGGTTTTGAGCTTTGCCCTGTGAATGTGCCAGCTGGTACACCATATCCTGAAGACCACAAAATCGGTTAGTTAATGTCAGATTCACAGCTTTTAAATCGGGAAGAGGAAGAGCCTTTCACACATATTCTGTGAACACAAGCACATCACTGCACTTTAATAATCCCAACAACAGCAAATAATTAACAGAAGAAACACCTGCCTCTCCTAAGCCATATCTTGAAAATCTAGTATTGTGACCCAGAAAGCAAATTGCAGATGTTAAGCAAACATAAAACTTTTTTACTTCAAACTCAACAGCACACCAAGACTCAATTTATCCAGCAGTACTTCAAGTCATAATGTCTGCTTAAAGTAAACATTTAACCTAAGAGAGCACACATATCACTTCCAGACTGACTGCACCCATGATAAATATGTGTATATGTAAAAACTAGCGTCCACGTCCACAAATATGAAAGTGAAAGCACCATTTACTCATAGAAGTCGCTAACATTTCCACAACAATAAATCACGTGACCGCTGACACTGTTTCCAAATGGATTTGAGAGGTTGCACATGAACATGAAAAAACAGGATGAAAAGTGTGTTTCTAAAAACAACTATTAAGCGCGGTATACTATTTGATGAACAAACAGTTCGTATTGAGTAGATTTTACAGGGTTGAGGAGCTTTTCCTGGCTGCACTGCAGGGGTGCGTGCGCCCTCCTGTAGCGCCTATCAGTGGCAAATTGAGGTACTGCAGACAACGACTATTTAAAAAAGCTAGCAGCTAGTAATTTTAATATTCAATTACGTTAAATGTGTATGTTTTATCTATATGCTTGATAAATAAAGTCATTACACTGAACATATCCGAGTTATTTTACATTTTTGTGTTGCAGATTTATGTAGTCAGTTAGAATCTGACATTTTTATAATATAAAATAATATAATATAATATAATATAATATAATATAATTAATAAATTTACCTGATTGTTGCATGATTTAACAATTAACAAAAACAACAATAAATTAATTCCTATTGTATTAAAATAAATAATCCCACATTAATACGTATAAAAAACTAATTCAAGTGTAAAATAATGAACAATATTATACAAAAAAGTTATAAAATTATTAGAACATAAAAAAGGGTCAGAACTATAAAGTGTATTTGAAACTAAATATTTTCTAAAATAATTTTGAATACATTTATATTATACATTTCCCTATTACAAAAGAGATTTTCAAAAAATATAAATATATAGATGTATATGTGTAAAAAATTGATGCCTTTGTATCAAGGTTATTAGTTAATGAAAACGAACGAAAAAATTAAAACTAAAATGTAAAATAATTGTTAACTGAAAAATAAAAATGAGCTTTAAAAAAAAACTAGAACTAACTGAAACTGTATTGTGTACATTTAAATCTAACTGAAACCAACTTCGTCTTTGTAAATAAATTTAATACACACTGTATATTAAACTTTTAAAAAATAAACCTATTCACTTCATGCTGCCCGGTGACCTGTACAGCACTTCAGAGTCTTTAATCCTGATGCTATTGGCAAGATCAATCAGAAACTTAAAATTATTACTTTAACACGTGTGTTCCCAAAAATGGGTTTTATTTCTGTATTAGTGATCGCGATCAAATTTTTTTTTGAAATTTTTCAAACTAGTTCACCAAATCGATCTGAATCTTTTAAAACAATTTGCCAGTAAGCACTCTTATCCACAAACGACTTTTTAACATGCTCCCCCTCTGATTAGAAATAAACCAATATATACTGAGTTATTAAGTTATTAGAACAGTACACTGAGATCAGATTTGAGAAGCGGTAAACTGATAATACTGCGCATGTGTGATCCAGTTAACCAAACACGAACAGTAAATTACGGTCTGCTGTGACTCAACTAAACCAAGGGCATAAATGTGGTGTGGGTAAACAGAGGATTTAAATGAAATAAAAACTTTCATAAAAGAAAGTTAAAATGGAATTTAAATAAGTGAATCATGCTTCAGTTGGCTTGCAAAACCAAATTGTAAGAAACTTTTCAGATCATAATTTTAACTGACTGAAATTATGATTGCTGACTACATCATTTTGGTATGTTGAGTCCTAACATGGGAGGATGGTCACAAAAGATCCGGTTCGCGTTAAAGATCTGAACTTCCTATCAGTACTGTGTATCTAACCTCAGAAGTAGCCTTGCACACTAATTTACTTAAGGCTGCTATCTTGTGGGCTGTTGTATTTGAATTTAAGGATGGGTAGATGGTAGTGGTAGATGATAGTGGTCATGTGTCCTCATGTGTCATCTAAGCGCGTCTAAACGTCACCGCTATATAAAGTACTACATCTCTAAAGCATCATCACACTGGAAATCTGAAATAAATAAAAAATATTATGACAATAAAATGCTTCAACCACTTTCTGAAATAAAGTATATATACTGTAGATGGTCAGTTACAGCTGCTACAGCAACCTGAATAAATGACAGAACACTTACATTTACACACACACACACACACACACATTAGTTAAAGCTTGAGCGGGGACAGGTTACATACCGCGTCCAACGCCAGGGTATCCACCAGCACCATAACCTGCAAACAACACAAGAGAGATGTCAAGGCTACAGGGATGAAGAAATAAACGGCTCTCATAGTCAATCCCACACCGCTTCATCAAAAATATGACACCTAATCATGGCCAATGGGCAGCGTATATCACTACATGTGAAAGATTTTAATCACAGCACAAGGTCAAATTTTGATTGGTTAGATCAGATTCAATCTGCTACACAACCTTCAGTGAGGACAGACGTTGCATTGTGTCATATAAAGTGTAATGATTTCTGTGTGACTATAATGCGCACTCACCTAGCTGAGCTCCATAGCCATTACCAGTGTAACCTGGAAAAGGTGACAATCAAACAGTGAATACATCTACTCGTTATTCATACTGAATGCAAAGTAAGTGAGCAGTTCTCACCTCTAGCTCCAAGTTTTCCTCCGGGATAACCCAAAGCTGCTCCCAGCCCATTGCCTAAACCATACGCTGCTCCCAGTCCAAGTCCAGCTGGCCCAAGACCAGTCCCAAGTCCTGTCTCAAGACCAGCGCCAAGGCCAGCACCAAGGTTTGCAGCTGGGGACCAAAATAGCAGGAGAACACGGTGTTGAATACAAGAATAATGGAACCATCAGATATGAAAAATGATTGACCATTATGGTTATTTATGAAGGACAGGTGTACCCCCTCCGTAACCCAGCGTCCCATATCCTTGTTTCAGGCCTCCTCTGACGGCAGTGGGTCTGTATGCTGCTCCTGACAGATAACATACTCATGAAACAGCATTAAGGAATACATGCTAATGCACGCAGACACATGCACATATCGTTCACACCACTGTTTAAAAGTTTGGGCAAATTATTTTTAGTGAAGATTCATTGTGGCATGCCGCAGTGAAGACATTTACAAAAGAAAATAATTATGAAAAACGTATCAGTTTCAACAAAAAGCCTGAGCAACACAACTGTTTTCAGTGTTGGTATTTAATACGTTTCTTGAGATCCAAATCTGCATATAAAATTGATTTATGAAGGATCGTGTAACGCAGAATATTGGAGTAATAACTGCTGAAGCCGTTGAGGAGTTGAGGAGCTTCTCCTCCTTGTGGCAATTTAAGGTACTGCAAACAACTACTTATAACAAACCCCCTTTTCTTTGTTTAAAAAAAGCAGCTTTTTGCAAGATAGTAATTTTAATATTTACTTTTATTAAATTTGTATGTTTTATCTATATGCTTCATGAATAAAGTCATTACACTGAACATTTCTGAGTTATTTTACATTTTTGTGTTGCAGATTTGTGTATTCAGTAAGAATTGCTGACATTTTTAGCACAATATAATATAATATAATATAATATAATATAATATAATATAATATAATATAATATAATATAATATAATATAATATAATATACATCATTATTAAATCTTTACATTTTAAATCAGGGAGTTTCTGACCAAAAGTAAAGTGAGTTGGTGGTAATGATTGAAGTAAAAAAGTAAAATATTTAAAATACATTTAACTAATTGTTGCATATTGTAATAATTAACAAAAATATTTTAAAAAATCTTATTGTATTAAGATATATGAATAATCCCAAATTAATATGCCTGGTAAAAACAAATATAACTGCAAAATAATGAGTAATATAATACAGAAATGCTATAAAACTTTAATAAACCATACATAAAAGGGTCAGAACTATAAAGTGTATAAAAAAACATTTTTCCAAAATATTTTAAATACATTTATAATATACATTTCCCTATTACAAATTGGATTTTTAAAATAAAAATAAATATGTTAAGATGTAAAAAATATATAGATGCTTTTATATATTTTAATCTTGGCGGTTTGTCACATGAAATGGTCAAATTTAGATGTTTTTGAAATCAATACATTATCTCATTTTACTTCAAGTAAATATATCTTATTTTTAGATTGTCTGAATATTTATACTATAAAACAAGTCATATACAAAGAAAATTAGCCCCCTTGAAAAGCCCCTAAAATAGCAAAATACTAAAGGCCTTCGTGGAAAATAACTGCTGAAGTCACCCTTTTAAACAACAACAACACTGTAAATCTTTAAAGACCATTTTGAGAGATGTAAACAATAACAAAGGTCCTAACGTACTGTGTGTTTTACATTTTAATTTCCATAGCTCCCAGGAATAAAGAGTTTGCATATTGATAAACAATATTATAATAGTTGTTTAATGTTACGTTATGATTGAATTGCCTCTTGTTGTAGTTATGAAATAGTTTGACAACAAGCAGGAAATGTTAATTCAGTGACATCACCACATTGAAATAGTCTATAGGGCACTCACTGAAATGCCCAATGAAAAAAATTATATTGAAATCAATGTCAGAGAAGTTACCATATAGTTCTTCACCCAATAAAGTGTTAAATGTACTGGAAAAAAAACAGCTGTGTTAATGGTAATGTAATGTAATTTCCCATAATATTGCAGCTGTATTTTGCTGTCCTGGTGAGCGAGAAGAAATTGTATAGATCCCAAACATTTGAATGGTAGTAGACACAAAATATAGTTTAACATTTAAAAGCAGATAAATTCACCTCCAAGGTAACGGCCCGCTGTTTGAAAGAAGTTGAAAGAAGAAAAAAATAATTAGATAATTCACAGAATGTTCAATTAATTTGACGTTTAATTTAGAGCTGTGGTGAAAAATCATTAGAGAAATGGATACCAAGAATTTCAAAATGCACTGATATTCTCTCTTGAATCAATTTAGATCAACCACATAAGATTTTATTCATGAGATTAATGTAAACGCAGGTCACCTTGAACATATTTGTAATTTACTTAAACTTAAATTTATTAATGACTAATTTTGGTTTAAGTGGTATGTGTAAGACATTGGATGCAAGCAGATTTCAGCTGTTTGCAAAGCTTACAGCGCCATCTGCTGTTAAAATCTAAACCCAAAATCGGTTCAACACAAAATAGCAATGTCTTTTGAAAATCTTGGAATTGATGCAAAGATGACATCTCTGGCTATTTTTTGCCACAGCTCTGGTTTAATTAACGTTTAATTGTGAACCTTTATTTATCAGTTAATGCTTACCGCTTGTTTTCCCTGCCTTGCCTGCTCCATAGCCACGAGCTCCGAGAATTCCAGCCACTGATCACAGGACAGCACAGAAATAAAAGAGGATGTACAATAATTCTTGTACAGGCTAACAAAAGTGAACTGCATTCCACAGCATCCATCACACTTACCTCCAGTTTTTGCACCAATGCCAGGCCCTATTGAAAAAACATAAAAGCAGAACTGGTGATGAAATATATGATTGTTATGAGGGCTAACTGTCATTAATATTTCAGAAATACACTCCAGATACAAAATATTAATAAGTAGAATATACCTCGACTTGCCAATCTTCCAAGAGCTCCAGTCTGTGGCCTAACTCCTTTAAAACAAGGCAAACAAACATGTATGAGTTCATTCAGCATTAAAGATAAAAGTAAAAAAATAATAGCGTCTAAGCATAATTTCACATGCTTATTTTTATCATGAACACATTACAAGCACTGCAGGCATGCAGACCTAATCTCATGTATAATGTATGTAATATAACACTACTTAGTTTGTCCACAAGGTCTCAGCACTGAACCATGCTGTTGTGTCAGACAGTCAAGACAATCAAAAAAACACACTTACATGTTTACTAGCACTTGTGTGAGTGGCTTAAAAATGGAAACTATTTTAAATAGAATGACATTTTTATGCCTCCATATGTTTAAAAGTACGTTAGACCCAGTTCTAACCTCACAACACATGCTTCCTGTTCACTTTAGGACTTATTTAAAAATTTTTCTAACTGTTTTATAAGATTTTTAAATAAGTTGGCATCTCCTTAGTTAACAAAGATTTTCCAATCAGGTCCTGCTTGACGTTCTGAGGTCTAGGTTAAAATATAAAGGTTTACAGTAGCTGCTCCAAATTATTGTAACATGACGCACTGTTGGAATCTGCAAATCATTGCTTAAGACGCACCAATATTCATTGGCTTCATTTTAATTTGAGTTTGGATACTGTGCTATTTTCGCATTACATTTTACATCATCAACTAACTTAATGTAAACCTCTCAAGACACATTTTCAAAAGACTGATTTGAAAATTTGTCATTTAATCTTTTAGTTTGGCTTATGTCTCAGTGACAGTTAAAAGATGGTATATACATTGTAATAATAATAATTTCTTACATTTATATAGCGCTTTTTTGGGTATCAAAGCCCTTTACACATAGGGGGAATCTCCTCATCCACCACCAGTGCACAGCATCCACCTGGATGATGCGACGGCAGCCATTTTTGTGCCAGACTGCACACCAGCTGATTGGTGGAGAGGAGACAGAGTAATGAAGCCAATTATGATATGGGGAGGGTTAGGAGGCCATAATGGACAGAGGCCAGTGGGCAGAATTGGCCAGGATGCCAGGGTTAAACCTCTTCTCTTTTCGAAGGACATCCTGGGATTTATCCGTCTTATTTGAAAGACAGCGCTCACTGAGCAGCATAGAGTCCCCATTACTATACTGGGGCATTACTAACACCACTACCGGCAGCAACCTAGCTCTCCCATGTCGTCTCCCATGCAGATACTAACTGGGCGCAGCCCTGCTTAGCTTCAGTGGGCGACCATGTGAGAGTTGCAGAGAGCTAACTGCAGGCTCCACATTGTACACATTTTATATACTACACTTTCATATCATAGAACATACATTTACAAAACTGTCATAAAGTAATCTCCAAATTTGGATGCAGCCGCTGCTTGTATTCCACTGAACAAATACAAATATATATATATATATATATATATATATTGTATTTGTTGGTGATATATATAAAATCGCAACTGTCATGATTAACATGTTGATTCTGGAACATCTTTCCTGTTCAGAGCTGTGCCTAATCCCTACCCCTAACCATAATTGTAAATCATTCCCATAATCAGAGGGGATTAATAGTCAGATAACAATGATTTGTTTAACTGTATCCCTTAAATGTAACTGGATTGTTGTTCCAGGATCAACAAAGATGTTCCAGAATCCAGGAACATGTCCTACTTGGTGAAAGCACATTAACCTAAGTGCTCTATAATTTAGCTTCATTATGCTTATACAATGTAGTTTAAAAAAAAAAAGATTTAATTCATATTTTGGCTAATGTAAAATCATCTGATAAAATTACTGTTGTTTTATTTTAATATCAGCTGTCATGCATGAAAACTGACAAACAAAAACAAAATACTGTAGTAAACCGTCACTTCCCAATGGGTGAATCTAAATCTGCTCAATTATTTTTTCTTCGAGACTCCTCATGAATGAATTCTAAGAAATCCTCCTATAAAGAGAAGCTAAACAGCTGAGCTGATGTAATAAAAGTTTAGTAGTGTGGATTTCGTCAAACTAACCGCTGTCTCCGCACTCTTGGAACAGGCCTGCATTGATTCTGGACGGACAGTCTGTATAGCGTTTGAATGAAATCAGCACTGACAGAAAGCTGACAGATTTTGAGCTCTCCTGTCACCTTTGGGCCACAGGTTTTGATCTTCAGACATGAAATAGGAGTGTTAAAGCTGTGGGTTACAGAGGCTGGAGCAGATCCAGGCAAACTCAGACATGACTCACTTCCAGAGGTGTTTATTCTCCATTTAGCGGAGCTGTCAGGTATTTAACGTAGAGTCGTTATGTGCATCTTGTTGCGTAATTCTCTAGACGTACTTCAATTACTGTTGGCTGAACATTTAATGACGCAATCCCATCATACAGACAGTGCTAAGCTAAATTAAATCTTTACCATGGAGCACCAAGGAGACTTTTGATGTCTATACTGTGAGTGATTTGGACAACACAGGAAACTATGATTAATTTCTGTCTGCCGCACTGTTACTTTTCTCAACGTATTGATTCGTCCTTCTTGGCACAAACTTGAGGAAGAAAATGGCACACTTTAGTGCTTTGCTTTACCACAAACTCTCATCACACCTCAGTGTTGCATTTTCACAAGAACCAGCTGTCTTGGTGAACATAACAATGAATAACAAAGACCGGTTTAATAACGTTTAAGGTTTTATTTTTTATAAATATACAAGTAAAAAACAAACCTATTAATACACCTGGCATATGAATAATTTTAGGTGTGACTGTATTTTTTTTTTTTTAAGTTCGAAAGTAAAGTAAATTTGCAAGTTGTTGTATAGAATATTTGATCAGGATTTACTGTAGGAAATAGGTTAATGTTAGGCTAATAATAATATGATCATAAGTAATAGCTTTTTATTTATTCCAAAATATCTCTCATCTTAACTTTTTGGCTTTACTGATTTCTTATTTAAAATTTATTGTAAAAAATTATAAATTTGACAATAAAGTTATAAAACGTTTATAAAAAAAGGTATAAAAAGTCAAAGTTATTAAATGTAAAAGTTATAAAAAATAATTATAAACAGTTACAATTATAAGTTATAAATATACACAGAAATGAAACTAAATTTGGTTTTAAACATGTAAAATTCAAAATAACCCAAATAAAGGTTTTTTTCATTGTCATCTGTGATTTCATAAAGAGCCTTTTACATCCATATAAAATTTTCATCTAGAAATTTTGACCTTAAAAATGACCTTAACACTTACAGAATATTGTAATTTTAATAACTGTTCTTCTGAAAATGTATACCATCATGTGATTAAACCCACTTAAACCTGAGTGTCCTTTTAAAGATTTAGAATACAATTTTGTGTGATATAAAAAAGTATATAAACATTGTCCAGCAGCAAAAATAAATCCAAATAAACACTAATCAAGGCTAGGTGTGCCTAAAATATTCTATTAACTTCAGCAACAAAATAAAGAAAACCAACTCATGCAACAATAGTAAACTGAGCTCAAGTGTTCTGCACTGTGACAACATAAAACAGGGCATTTAAATATACAGGTGCAAAATATTAAATAAATGTAAAATCTAATAGGAAGAATATTTCTTTCATTACAATTCTCAGTTACATATCATATAATTCATGTTATCTCAGTAGGCTTCACAACAAAACTTAAACCCACTGAACCCAACAACTAAAGAATTTATGTACTACTGTAAGTTTGGTTATTGGTGAAACGCAGTTAAACAAACAAATCATTACATTTTTTTAAATAGATGCTTGGTTTTCTAAGAAAGCTTACATTTTCAGGATTCATTTATATTTAACCAACGCAAAGTGCTATATCAAGATTGTAGTGAAGTGTAAATTTATTGTTTGAAATAAATGAGCAAACCGCTAGATTTGAGCAAGTTATTAGCCATTCAGACAGCACTGAATGAAGGTCTGCACCCAATGATGCATAAATTCACACTACCCAGTGCTCTAGTTTTAGTGCCAGTTTAAATAAAAAAGCTATTTTCTCAGCAACCAAGACCACACATTAAATCTCAACCCAAGAGCTTCCCTCAAGGGCTTGAGTACATGGGTCAAACCAACCTGGAATACCCTCAAAACCTCTGCATTATAACACTGATACTTCTTCCATCATAATTAGTCCAGTTTTCAGTTAATCTGGTGTCAATTGCAAAAACACAATGTTAAGAGTCTGCCTTAAGGGCTAGTTTAATTAACCAGGTAGTCTTTTCTAGTTTAAACTGCTTCAATTTCCTTCAATCATTCATGTGCCTTTAGCTTAGTCTCTTTATTCATCAGGGGACACCACAGTGGAATGAACCGCCAACTTATCTAGCATTTTTTAAATAGTGGATGCCCTTCCAGCTGCAACCCAGTAATGGGAAACACCCATACACATTCATACACTACGGTCAATTTAGTTTATTCAGTTCACCCATAGTCTTTGGACTGTGGGGAAAACCGAAGCAACTGGAGGAAACCCATATAAACATGGGGAGAACATGCACAGAAATGCCAACTGACCCAGTTTGGACTCAAACCAGCGAATTTCTGAGCCACTGTGCTGACCATCTATCATTTTGCACAACTGAATTTTAAAAACTTTTAATCAGTCTTGGTTATAATCATTAAAAGAAGAAACTTTTAAGACTACATTACAAGTATTACAAGCAGTTTTGGGTTGGGAAGTTACTTCAAGAGAGTCATTTATTAATAATTATTACATAAATAAAACTGTATTTAAATTACTTTAAGAAAGTAACAATTATTTAATAACTGACACTTAATTCTGAAAATTCTTATAAATCTCAAAAAATACAAATAAATTTTTTTTAATTCTTTAAAATGTGACCACCTTTTAGATTTATTTCAAAAGGTTAACAATTCAGAAATGTTAAAATATGAATCAAAACAAAAGACGTTTCAAAGTAATAATGACAGCATAGTATACATACAATATATTGTCATTTACTTTTCTACTCAATTCATTGTTTCTTAAGCATGTTTATTCGTCTGTTATTATATCGATTAATAAATGTTACAATTATATATTAATTTTTAGCTTCAACAATTTAACTTTTTTTTTATTTTACATTTAATAAATGCCGCCTTGATGAACAGAATAATTTTCTTTATATACACAATTACTCTGCTTCTCTTGATTTATACAGAAATGCTGCATTTTTAAGGCAAGTACATTTTAAATAACTGTAATTAAATGACCTAAAAATTAAAAGGCAATTTACATTTTAAGTGGAAAATTACTTCAATTACTTCATACTTTGTAACACTGATTACAAGGTTTATGCATCTGGTTTAATTTTTTTTCATATTACAATGATTTGATTCTGTGAAAAAAAAAAAAAACATTACTGCTATTTCTCCCCTCTTCAGCATCCATAAAGTCTCTTCTTTTTTCCCATCCACCCTAAAACCTTCTCAGCAAGTCCTTGAGAAGAACATGTGTGTCTTACCTCCCTGTATGGTGCTCTGTACCAGCCACAGGACCAGAGAGGTCTGCAGGAGTGCACGGACCAGCATCTTGGCAGACAGGCAGACAGACAGTTTTAGTGGCAGCAAACAGGTGAAGTGAGAGTCAAGCAGCACCACTGGTCAATCTGCCTGCTGGCCTTTATTTATTAGCTGGATGTCCATGTGTTTTCTGTGAGCGGCCCTGCCCTCTGCTGCGCTATTGGGCACCAGATCACCTGCCCATTCTCTTACTCCTCATCCCAGTCTACACCTCTTTTCCTCATGCTCTACCAAGCCTAAAGACCACAGCCGACTTCATCCAGAGCTTTGTGCCTGTGATTCTGATGAACACAGATAAGATATATAACTGATTATCACACATGCTGGGTAATGACTATTTATTTGTGACTATTTATTTGAGGTTTTTGGCTTGATTCTTTTGTACATTGCATTAGCCTTTTCTTTAAAAAATTTTTTTTAAACAATACACTGCATTAGTTTGCTTAAAGAGATAAATTACTCATCATTTACTCTTAACACTCAAGTTATTGCAAACTTTTATGAGTTTCGTTTGTTCTGTTGATCTCAAAAGAAGATATTTTGAAGAATGTTGGAAATAGGTAACCATTGAAATACATAGCCAGGGAATAAAAAATACTTTGGAAGCCATTGACTAGTCTCCGGCATTCTAACTGGTCTGCTGAATACTTGATTCTGATTGGTTGATGAACTTTTCAACATGGAGCTATTTTCAAGGAAACACATGTCTGATTTGGATCCACAAATGTCTTTACAGGATAATAGTAATAAAGTATTTCTGTGCTTTTACAATGATATTACATTTCAATAACTACAGAAATTGACTTCTCTTTCTCTTTCATATGCACAGATACACAAGATGCACACTGGCACACATACTCTCAGTAATAAAGGTACATGAGCTGTCACTGTGGCAGTACCTTTTAAAAAACATTTGTACCTAAACGATCCATTTTATTACCTCAGTAGTACATATTAGTAAATATGAAGTAAAAAAGTGTACCTCTTGACATTGTAGGCAATAATATAATCTTTGAGGTACCAATATGAAACTTTTAATTACAAATCGTCACCTTAGAATTATAAGGCTTTATCTGACATTTTAGAGTTATTGACATATTGTTATTAAATGACAACTTGTCTACATTATGGGATGTTTTTTATAAGTTGTTTACATTTTAAGACTTTTTATTAAAAAAAAACAATAAAAAAAAAACATGTTACACACATACAATTTGCTATGGAATGCTAAAAACTTTGAAGCTCAATATCTCAAAATCCTTCAGAACGCAGACAGAACCTTATAATTCCAAGGTGACGAAATGTAGATCTTCTGAAAAGTTACTGCCCCAGGGACAAATCTTGTACCATTTTTTTCTGTGTAGCAAAAAACAACAACAAACAAACTAAACGTAACACTGTCAAGCAACTGTAGTAATAATAATTATTATTTTTATTTTTTTTGGAAATGAAAAGCTACATGATGTAACTCATTACTTAAAGTTCCACTGTTCTGCTGGCAAACTCTGTTAAGAGACACACAGACTCCAATTATTTTTTTCTTACTCTCTGTATTATACTGTAAAAAAGCTTAGATTGCTTTACTTAACAAAAAGAGAGTTAATCAATTGCCTTAAAAGTTAGTGAATTATGTGCATAATTATGAAATTTAAATCAACTTAAATGTTCTAAGTTACAAGCAAATTACTTTTTAAAGTTAGGTCAAAATGTTGTTTTTAAGGCACTGGGTTTACTTACTTTTTTAAAGTAAAGTAAATAACCTTGTTTTACAGTGTTTTTCTGCTATGATTCTAGCCTCCAATGTCTAATGTGATATGGAATTAGCAACAGTTTGTTCTATTAGGTGTTTTAAGAGCCAAAACCTTACATTTGTCTATAGCCAAATCATTTAAACAATGTCCTGCAAGTGAATTAAGTTGTAACTATACAAGTGAAACAATTGACTCCTTTCCAATGAATTGTTCGGAAAAAAAGTATCACTATTTAGGCTGTGTATTATTTTAATAATTAAATGCCCTGCCTTCAGTTCTTCTTGTACAATATTGTAAAAAATATCATATTTAAAAATATAGTGTATAATAAGATATTTTATGTAGCAATATCACAACCATACATAGCACTTCACTACACTGATGGCATAAATAACCTGCCAGCGTATTGATAATAGATGGGATATTCAATTATTATTACAATATGAATCATCTACACACATATTTATTTATAGTGATTAAGCATTAGTCTAAAAATATTATTTTAGGCAGGTCTGCTTTCACACATGGCACTGGAGATGAGGCCTCACCTCACACTAAGAATCAAGTGGCATGATTTATAGCAGTAAAAACACAACGTGAGTCACTGCAGTCGCTTCTGTTTTCAATGATTCGGGAAAAAAATACAGGTTTTCCTTTTGTTTGAATAAATCTTGTCCTCAGATGTTCCACCGCTTGCCCTATGACAGCTCAAAATACTCTAGTTACCCCTGAAGACTTTATAAAAGCTTCCATAATGTTCCTGATAGACATTATGCGTGGATGTGTTTTTTAAAAGCATTCAAAATGCTTTGGAGGATATTAAAGCATACACTTTTATTAAAAAAAAGAAATATATTTAAGTGTTACAATAAATTTTATATGCTTATGTGCAGCATATAGTGCACATGGTTTAGTGTATGTGAGCCCTAAGCAACTCCAGTCAACAGTCGTAAAATGCACCCTTTCGACATTTAATCATTAAATCAAACTCTTAATCATTAAAAATCATTATTATCACTCAATGTCCTTTTCTTAGTTTTTACTTTAATGCATAATAATAAATAATAGAAATAATAAATGTTTTTTAAAACTATATCTTTGCTTGATTTGACTACATGATTGGGGACGTAAGACAAATTTGCGTAGATGTAATACTTATAATAAAATGTGATTTGTTAAACCCTCACCATACATAATAGGATAGAAAACAACATTATAGGTATAATTTATACTTCTAAGTATTTATCGGATGTCCTAAAAATTTCTAGGGCCCTATGGGATACTTTGCTTATAGGTTAAATCTGCCCCTGGTTATGAGTTTCATGTACATGTTTCTTCATATTTGTATCACACTTAAGTGTTTCTAATCTTTGAGGAATTTGTTAAGAACACAAAACAAGGTATTCTGAAGAATATTACTACTGACATACACTGTTTGACAAAAGTCTTGTCATCGATCCCAGTAGTAGGAGCAACAAATATTAACTTAACTTCTAGTTGATCAGTTGGAAAAGTGGCAGAAAATAGATTTTTCTGATGAATCATCTGTTGAACTGCATCCCAATCATTACAAAAACTGCAGACCTACTAGATCATGCATGGACCTAAGATTCTTACTGAAATCAGTCAAGTTTGGTAAAGGAAAAATCATGGTTTGGGCGAGAGATCTGCAGAGTGGATGGCAACATCAACAGCCTGAGGAATTTAGACATTTGTGCAGCCCAATACATTAAAAACCACCGAAGGAAAATTCTTTAGCAGGATAGCACTCCTTCTCATACTTCAGCCTCCACATTAAAGTTCCTGAAAGCAAAAAAGGTCAAGGTGCTCCAGGATTGGCCAACCCAGTCACCAGACATGTACATTATTGAGCATGTCTGCGATAAGAGGAAGGAGGCATTGAAGATGAATCTAAAGTATCGATATGAACTCTGGGAGTCCTGCAAGAACACTTTCTTTGCCATTCCAGATGACTTTATTAATAAGTTATTTGAGACATTGCAGAGATGTATGGATGTATGGATGTATTAGATAATTAAAAATCAAGGCATGATCGTATTTAATTTTGGTAAATGAAGCGTGATCTAGAGGCCTTTGCTTTTCATATAAGCCACTTCTGATACCAAATGATGCACTACAAGTCGAGTTATTATTTGTTGTTCCTAAAACTTGGACAAGACTTTTGTACATATGTACAAAACAGTGTACATAATATGAAAAAAAAAACAATGGAATTCAAAAGGAACTTTTTACTATAACATTCTTTAATAGATCTTTTTTGTTTACCAGAAGAAATTGATAAAAGTTTAGAACCACTTGAGTGTGATTAAATGGTGAGGAAATATAAATTTTTGGGTGAACTGTCCCTTTAGGCCACATGTGTCAAACTCAGTTCCAAAAGGGCCGCAGCTCTGCACAGTTTAGTTCCAACCCTAATTAAACACACCTAATCAAACTAATTGAGTCCTTCAGGCTTGTTTGAAACCTACAGGTAAGTGTGTTGGAGCAGGGTTGGAACTAAACTGTGCAGGGCTTCGGCCCTCCAGGAATTGAGTTTGACAACCCTGCTTTAGGCAGACTAATGAGTTTGCTTAAATGGTTTAGGACAGTCCGTATGTGTACTGTGATAAAAAGAGCACAAGGTTTAAAGTCCAGACAGGTCCTGCTGTTAACCTTTGAGCGACTTTGTTTTAATTACAAACCGTCTACATATCCTTCTAGCTAAAATTTGTAAATAAACCATGTTGAATAATACCAACCAGTGTAGGATGTGTTGTTGCAAAGTTCCACATTATAGGCATTTATAAAAGTTTGTTTTTCACAAGGGAGGACAGTCGCTGGCAAAAATTCAGTCTAGTGAAGTCATATTTGAACAGCAATTTAAAGCCTTCAGCACTACGTCATCACCGGTTTATTGGGACTTTTAGCGTTTTCCACCTTTATGTCAACACGACAAACCTTTGTGCACTGAACACAGAACCTGCACTGAGCAAATCCCAGCACATCCGCTCAATACAAACACAGACACCTTTCACACAGAATGCACACATTACAAGGTAAGACTAGACTAATGACTTTTTAACCATCCATCCATCTTCAATCTGTTTGTGCGAGTGTCCTGTCTCATGGGTGTCTGTGTGTTTGTGCTGACTTCAAGTGTGATGAATGATGAATATGCTCATTAAACTCTCAATGTGTTTGTTTGGAAAATATTTTCATTCTAGAAAATGCTTTCACACAGTTTATTTTACAGAGGCATATTCTTGTTTGACACTTTATTAACTGACATTAAATATTATTTATTTTTAATGTGTTTTTTTAAACAAATGTAGACTGTAGTGTCGTTTTAAAAAGCTAGAAAAACGGATTAGGGCTGCCTCCTAAACTTTCCAGTTCTAAAGCAGCCATGCAATGCAATTTCAGTATGTGCAAAAAACAAAGTAATAGCATAGTCAATATTATAAATGAAATACTTTTAATTCTGTACAAAATTAATAAATATTAATAATATAATAATAATAATAATTAGACAACTGTATTAAATCAAATTAGTTTATTAATAACACATTTTTAGGGTGTTACTAATACCAGTAAATTGGCTACTCAAAATCACTCAAAAAAAAGTCCATAACTGTGCATCCCTAGCATTAACCAATGGAAAATTGATTAATGCTAGAGATGCACCATTATGGGTTTTTCTTGCCAATATCGATAACCGATAACACTTAAGATTTGGAGGTCGAAACCTGATAAATTAGCCGATAAATATAAATATTTCAAAAAGTTAAATTTTTAGACAGTGAACAACTTTACACTCTATCAAACATCTCAACAATGATAAGGAATTTGATTTATTAATGCACAGCAATACCACACAAAGAAATGACGGACTTTAAAGGAATAAACAATGTGAGAAAAGCTACATAGTGCACTGGACAAGTTCAACAAACACATGCACGAGGCAGGCAGTTCTGTAATGTTACATAATCTATCAGCTTAAAGGTATTGCCTTCATTTTGATATCGGACCAATAATGATTATATTAAAAATAGCATTTATCGGCCGATATCGATATGGCTGCCGATATATCGTGCATCTCTATTAATGCAATTAATTACATGAATTAAGCATGAACAATAGTTGTACAGTATTTATGAATCATATGATTCAACATTTACTATTGGGTAATTAAAATCTCAAGTTGTGCTTGTTAATGTTTTAAATGCACTGTGGGTTACCAAGAACTAACAATGAATGACTTTATTTTACTCTACAAAAGTGAATAAATTGTGGGTTCATTTTCGTAAAAACATTCCTGACAATAACTTATAACCTTGTTGTAAAGTGCTACCATTGTGTAATTCAGTTTTCCTCCCAAACATCTTCTCCTAATATTTTTGTACGAGAAATAGAAATTCCAACCAATACATTTGCAATGAGGTCAGCCGAATGTGCTTGTCAGTTTACTCACCCTCAAGCCATCAAAGATGTAGCTGACTTTTTTTCTTCAGTAAAACATTAAAGATGATTGTGGTATTGTTCATTTTAATGGTTGAGCTTTTCTCGGATGCTGCAAATATGTAAAATAGAAAAAAACAATCATCAGCTAACATGCGAGTTTAAAACAAAATGTATTTCATTACAAAATAGGAAGCTCACACTTGACCATTTGAGTTGACTGTGTATTAAAACTAATAATTATGTGTAAACAATGTTCAGTTTGAATGGTTAAGTTATTAAATCTCAATGTATCTAGTTCAGTAAATGAAATGACATACCATGGCCTTCGAACACCATTGTTTTTACCAATGAGTATAAAGTTCTGATAAAAAACAGTCCAATCGGAACAAAACACATTCTGGCGATCCATTGGAATCCTAAATATGCATGCCCCAGTCAGTGTTTGATTGGCCACAACGCTTTCTAATGAGATTACAACAATAAAACAATAGTAAGAGCTGCACACTATATCATTTCACCATCGATATCACACTGTCCGCATCCACAATAGTAACATTGCAAGATATTATCCGTCATATATAATCTACACCAGGGGTGCTCAATCCTGTTCCTGGAGATCTACCTTCCTGCAGATTTCAGTTGCTATCCATATCAAACACACCTGAACCAATTAATTAGGACCTGAACACCACTTGATAATTACAGGCAGGTGTGTTTGATATGGGTAGCAACTGAAATCTGCCGGAAGGTAGATCTCCAGGAACAGGATTGAGCACCCCTGGTCTATACATATTAGCGTGTTTGCTTGTGTGTAAATGTCAATCACACACTCCAAATATGCTCAAAAACAAGTTGTTGTTTTTTGTTTTATAGGTAATATGGTTATAAATGAGCGTATAAAACCGCTTTTGGAGAATTTTTGCACTTACCTAATGACACCTTTCATTTTGATTTACCCATTTGTTTTTTTAGACTCTCAAAGTGCGATTAGCCTTTGACTTGCATTTTACGAATTACTATCATCCAAAGTTTTAGCTAAGAATATTTGTTGATGGTCAACTGAGGAAAAAATGGCTGTCCTGAGCGCGAGTAATTTAACAGCAAATATTCGTTTTTGAGTGAACAATTCCTTTGTTCCTTAATGTCAACAGTGAATGATCCAAAAATCTAGTGAATCCTGATAAAAACACTGTTAAGTTGTTAAACAAAGGAAGATTCAGATGGGGGTGCTGTGATTATGTGCACATAACCTTAAAATAGACATAAAGACGGACAGGTTTGATGTAGCTGGGAATCTGTGTCCTCTATTGTCCACTTAAACGGACACCCAGAAATTAACCACAAGCCACCCAGAAGCTTGGAGCAGAAACGAACACATACTGTACCACAGCATATTACCTGATATCTGGTGTCAGAGCCGTTAATAAGCAAATTTTCCATTTCTAAATATACCTCACACGCAGTTTGAGGCCCGCAGGAGTTTGACCGTGTGCCACCGCTACAGAAGATGTGAAGATAAATAATCACCAGCACATTTACTTTTTCTGAAAGCTTAGGTGCGCACAAGAATGTGTGCGTTTTGGTGTAAATGACAAACTTACGAGCGTTTATGAGTCTTCTGTGCTCAAGTTGCATAATAAACTATAGCAGTGTAACTCCACACACACACATACCTAGTATTTCTGTGGCACAGCGCTCCATGATTTTGGGCATGGCAGTCTCTCGGCTGCACCTGTGCTGGTGCTGTGTTGGCGTTTCGCTCCACGGAGTGTATCATAAACTGTGGGAACACACACTGAACCACAGAAACATAGCGGTGTTTAATACACTTTGACTTTCACATTAACTTACAATGTATTTCTGGCTTGTTCATCAAAATATAAGGTAAATGTAGTAAAGGGTACAGCGAAGTTCAGTCACGTTTTTTATGTTTCTACTAACATACACTGTAAAACCCAACAGTCAACTTTATCAAATGATATGAGTGTAGTTAACTTAAAATTGACTGAAAGTTAATTCTACTCATTTGAAAAGAGTTGAGCTCAGTGTTAAAGGTAACAAGTTAATTAAATACCTCATTACTTCAGCTTAAATTTAGTTCAAAGTACTCAAATAGATTAGTTTTTAACTCAAATGGTTTGTTTCAATCGGTTTCCTCAAACGGTTTGAGTTGCCTTAACTTATTTGGTTTTACAGTACTCAGTTGGTTTAAGTTCTCTTCATTTATTGGGTTTTATTGTGCTCAAATTGCTTCGTTAACTCAAATAAATTAAGCTGACAGTACTCATTAGGATTAGTTTTTGAACTAAAATGGTTTGCTGCAATCGGTTTCCTCAAACGGTTTGAGTTACCTCAACTTTTTGGGTTTTACAGTGTAGTGTAATTAACCAAAAAAAAAAAAGTTTTTTTTTTAATTTGGTTTTGGCCAATTCTTGACTTAATTATTGATCAGATTTATGGTTTTTACTTATTCTTGAGCAGCAAACCAGTATATAGTAATATTTTTTGAAGACTGAGATGCTGATATTTGATTTCACATGACAGAGATATAAATTACATTTTTGAAATATATTAAAGTATTTTAAATGTTTATTGTATATTTTACAACTCTACTATTCTTATTTGATCTGGCAAATGGATAAACAGATGGACGAATTGATAGATGGATGAAATTGAAAGACAAATTGATAGACAGACAAATACAGACAGACATGCAAACAGAAACAGTAGAAAGACGTACAGACATTTCAGAAATATTCTTCTGGCAGTGATATTTCTTCTTTCCAATGTCCTGCTGACACAATCAGACAGAGACAATATTGGTGGTGTGTTTTACTATGTCAAAGATTTGCTCAAGAGTCTACAGCAAGATGCCTTTACTAAAAACAGACAAGTGCAGCCCTGCCCTGCTCCAAGACATACAGTGAAATGAGACAGCACAAAATGGAAATGCAGGCCAAGAACTTTAAAAAAGACATTTGTTTTTCACACAGAGAAAGGATGTAACTGTGTTAAAAGCTTTTTTTATGGGTCAAAGAAGAACAGATTTTTTTTCAAGAATGATTTTAAAATAAAAGCTTTAAATTAATAAAAGCTTTTGTTAATAAAAGTTTTTCACATACATAAAAATTAGGACTGCAAATACAGTATATCACTATAGCTTCAAAATTGCAACGTGTGTATTTAAATGTGCAGATTTAAATGTGTATAGAAAAGGATAATTGTAATTGCAATGTATAAAGTGAAGACTATGCAGTGTAATTTAAAGTTTTACTATTCAAGTTCTGCGCCTGAATACTGTTAGACACCTTAAAAACATACAAAATAATGACAGTTTTTACCAGTGTTGGGGAAAGTTGCTTTTGAAATGAATGCATTACAATATTGAGTCACTCCCCAAAAAAGTAAATTGTTGCGTTACTCAGTTACTTTTTATAATAAAGGAGCTCTGTAATTGCTAAGACGCTGTATGACCTACAGTAACCCTACATTTACCTTTTAAAAGCATGGTAACACTTTACAATAAGGTACATTAGTTAATGCATTTACTAACATGAACTAATCATGAACAACACACATACAGCATTTATTAATCTTAATTAAACATTTACTAATGCATTATTAACATTCAAGTCCGTGCTTGTTAACATTAGTTAATGCACCGTGAGTTAACACGAGTTAACAATGAACAACTGTATTTTCATTAACTAACATTTACTACCATGAATAAATACTGTAGTAAATGTATTGTTCATTGTTTGTTCATGTTAGTAAATGCATTAATTAACATTAACTAAAGAACGTTATTGTAAAGTGTGACCAAAAACATATAAAACATTTTTTTAGGATAATGTTATCTGAGAACTTTCTGACCCCAGAGCTATACATGCTGTATACAGATTATTGCAAGTTTAAAGCAATGTGTTTGCTACTTTTATACTATTTGTCTTAAGTAAAAACACTGTCCATTGAGACTATGATTCACTTTTGCTTTTCTTCGATGCATTCAAAATAATGAACACATTCTCTCATTGACTGCGTGATTCATTGTGACTAATTCAATTTTAATTCAGCAATTTATTTTTTAAAAGCTCATTAACTTAACTTAAAAGTAACTCGCATTACATTTAATAAAAAACCTCAAATGTTATTTTTAAAGTGAGGCATTTCTTTACTTGTTACTTAGAAAAGTAATATTATTACTTAACTTGTACCACTGGTTTTTACAATATTGCACAGCCTTAAATAGAAAATACCTTGTTTCTTTTTTTACCATGCCTCACATAAGATACACACTGAAGTGTAATTAAACTGCTTTGATTTTTTTGTGAATATATTTTTTAAATAAAAATATCTGTTAAACAAAAACACAACGTTTTGTTACACGAATGACATTTTTGCCGAAAAGGATAGACTTTTGGTATAATTGTGGTTCCCTATACTGACACTGACATTGTTCCCAAATCAGCAAACATGTTTGGTTACCCATGAAGGCAACTCTCTGCCGAAACACATATAGGTTTTTAAGGATTAACTTTGTGAATAAAGGCTTTTAAATATTTCTTCCACATCTTTCCAGTGCCTTGGACTGATTTTTGCTGTTTATTCTGATGAATCCCTAGCCCAAAGAGCACTGGCACATTATTTAAGCTACTCCTGAGCACTTTTTGTTTGATTTTGGATTTGCGGCTCAAGAACATTTATAATTATCATCCTCACGGTTGAAAGAGATTGTGCAGCTCTAGATCGCTCAAATCAGTGAAACAAATTTTAATGATTCATTAATAAATGTAAATAAAAAAAATGTATTTATTTGAGATAAAAGTCTTTTGCAACATAATAAATGTAAACTGCACTTTTTCATGCATCCTTGCTAAATAAAAAATATGAATATAAATTAATTTTGTTTCTTTTTATAGCTATGACTAGTAATAGTTGGCACAAATAACTTCACTGCCAATTCATCATTCTGTATCTTAAAACCAAAACTCCACACTTCCATCCCACCATTGCAGCAATTTCTTTCCTATTTTGACATGCTCTATTCTGATCCCCGTTTTTTTCCCTCTGCCAATCTGTCTGCCAGACGGACCTCCGCCAATGCCCATCTCACACAGGAATTCTCCATACCACTTTAACAACTACTGACCACATAACGATGTTGATTTCCTTTATCACAGCATGTTCAGCCAAACAGACTGCTAAGTCCAAACACGTTCCTGACCAGAGTCCCGTAAACAGATATTAGTTCAACAGAACCCCTCAAATCACTGCCCACGGCCTCCTCTGTGTTCAACCTGTGCCAGCGATGGTATAGTCTCATGTTCCTAACAAGTTTCATGGTCAAAGATTTCTGTAGTTTGTACAGTGAATTCAGTCAAAACCAAAGAAATCTTTACTACTCTGTTTATACACATATTCAACTCTGTTGAGTCTACATGTCTCCAGAGACTCCACAACGTGCCAAGTTTACAGAAACAGGTGTATGCTAGATTAACCAGGAGAATGCTAGAGAAAGAAAAGCCATTCCCCCATATGAACCCGCAAAATGGTTCTCCATAGGCTTACTTAAGAAATAATAAATACATTAATTTCCAAGTCACACTCTATTCTTACCATCTGTGCCAAAAGCGTGTGTGTCCCTTTAAAGCATAGGTCTCAAACTAGATTCCTGGAGGGCCGCAGCTCTGCACAGTTTTGTTCCAACCCTAATCAAACACAGCTGATCCAACTAATCAAGGTGTTTGAGACTACCAGAGACTATGAAGCAGGTGTGAGTTGCAGTTGGTTAAAGCTACAGTGCAGAGCTGCAGCCCTCCAGAGTTTGATACCTTTGTCTTAAAGGGACAGTTCACCTAAAAACACACTGGTTTGGTTCGAAACTGTTATGAATTTTTCTTTTGTTGATCACAAAACATGATATTGTGAAGAATCTTGAGGAACAGGGGTCTGTTCTTCGTACCTTGCTTGAATGATCTAAGATGATTTGGCCGATCCTGGATCTTTTAATCTTGATAACTGATCTCTCGCTAATTTGGTTCTTCAAACAAGTTCGCGAATCAGATTAGAATGTCTGGATGAACTGATCTGAGATCGCTGCGTGTGTTGTGAAGGACAGATCTATCGATCCTCGAAATCATGATCAGCAATGCAGCGATTGGCTGACGGCACAGCAGCGTAATGACATCATCTGATTAATATTCAATTATCCATGTGAGCAAAATTACATCAAATTAGCAGTAAACAGTTTGTTAAATATGACACGCAATAACCTTTCACATTTGTTGTAAGCGGCAGGCTTTACACTCTTATGTGTCAAGAGTATTCATCATGTATTTCAATGCATATCAATGTATTGAGTTCTACATTTAGAGAAGACTTTCTTTATATAGTAGCCGTTTTTTTAATCGCTGTATGGAATAACTGGATGTTTACAAAAGCATTTTGATATTGGTAAAGGCGTGTGCAACTTTTGTGAAGCATAATCACTGGCATATTAACTGTCAAAACATGTTTATGACTGCATTAATGTATTATTTCTTTTTTTTTTTAAAGTCACATATTCTGCATTATTATACACAAATTGTACTAAAGCGATCTAAAAAGTTCATATCAATAAGTTCTCTCTTTGCACCAGCAGGTGACAGTCTTTGTACTTTCATTTCGGGGGGTGCAGATTGCATAAGTTTTATTAATATATATAACTTTATTTATTTTATTAATAACTATAACTTTATATATATAGTTAAAAAATATTTACTATTTTCCCAAGTGTATAAAACTACTACTGTAAGAAAATATCAGAATTCGGAACATGCTTTCTCTATTATTTGCTTTAACTGAGCCGATCTAATCCTGTTTATATGAATTAAACCTGCTTCCGATCAGGTTTGACCTAGCAGAACTGTTGCTATGACAACAACTCTCGGATCAGCTTTGAAGAACGAAACGATCCTGGATCATGTCAAAGTCAATATCCAAATCCAGCTAACTGAGTAATCCACGTACGAAGAACGGACCCCAGCGGCCCTTGACATTTATAGGAACAGCAACAACATCAACATACTATGAAAGTCAATAGATGTTTTTTCTTTTTTTCAGCAGAAACTTAAACTGGTTTGGAACAAGTGCTGGATTAGTAATGACAGATTTTCATTTTTGGGTAAACTATTCATTTAAGACATTTCTGGGTTATTCAGAAATGTGGCGCTTCACAGACCGGTTCTGAACTTCGCACATCATTCAGACAGATGGCAAGACTTAAGAGATGATGCAGCCAAAAATCACAAAAGAGGAACTAAAGCATGAAAAGGGAAATGAGCGAGATGTTAAAGACATCTTGTCACCCAGTTTTTCCCCTGTTTGTTTTATGATTCAAAAAAGTTAGTCTGCTTTAATCAAGTACAATATGTTCTTTAACATCTATTTTGGCATAACATTCATCTCTGATTTTGAGAATAGTTTACAGTTAAGGTTAGGGATTAGGCATAGATTATATTTTCAAACAGGAATGATAATCCAGGATCAAGATAGATGTTAATCCTATAGGATCACAACCTACTTGGAAAAATCACAACCACGACACACCAATTACTATACTAAGTCCATGGAACGAGTAAAGACACCTTAAAATAAAGTGTAACATTAGACTTTGCTTTGAGAAAATGCTTGGAAAATAATGTATGAAATGAATAATGTGTTTCATTATATTATCTGTGTTTGAGACAAAAAAGTAAATGGTGTTAAATCATTTGTACTAAAAAAATTGCTGAACGTTTTTAATCTATATAGTCATGTTTAAACATAGATGACATCTACAAAAAAAAAAAAAGGGGGGGGGGGGGTGTTAATTACTTATACAGGTTACAGTACATTATTATTATGATACACTCACCGGCCACTTTATTAGGTACAACTTACTAGTCCTGGGTTGAACCCCCTTTTGCCTTCTGAACTGCCTTAATCCTTCATGGCATAGGTTCAACAAGGTAAATGAAATATTCCTCAGAGATTTTGGTCCATATTGACATTATAGTTGCGCACAGTGGCTGTAGATTTGTTGGCTGCACATCCATGATGCGAATCTCCCATTCCACCTCATTCCAAAGGTCCACTATTGGATTGAAATCTGGTGACTGTGGAGGCCATTCAAATACAGTCATGTTTAAGTACATTGTCATGTTTAAGAAACCAGTCTGAGATGATTCACGCTTTATGACATGGTGCGTTATCCTGCTGGAAGTACACTGTACACAGTAGGGTACACTGTGGTCATAAAGGGATGGATACAGAGTTGGGCAGTGGCGTTGACACTATGTTCAAGTTGGTACTGATGGCTTTAAAGTATGCCAAGAAAATAGCCCTCACACTATTACACCACCACCAGCCAGAATTATTGATACAAGGCCAGATGGATTCATGCTTTCATGTTGTTGATGCCAAAGTCTGACCCTACTATCGAATGTCGCAGAAGAAATCGAGACTCATTAGACCAGGCAATGTTTATCCAATCTACTTTTGTATAATTTTGGTGAGTCTGCGAGTTGTAGCCTCAGTTTCCTGTTCTTAGCTGACAGGAGCAGCACCCGGTGTGGTCTTCTGCTGGTGTAGCCCATCCGCCTCAAGGTTAGAAAAGATGTGTAATCAGAGATACACACAGAACTCCCGCTCACTGGATATTTTTTCCTTTCTTGGACCATTCACTGTAAATCCTTGAAACGGTTATGCATAATATCCCAGTCGATCAGCAGTTTCTGAAACACTCAAACCAGCCCGTCTGGCACCAATAACCATGCCACATTCAAAGTCACTAAAATCACCTTTCTTTTCTATTCTGATGCTCGCTTTGAACTACAGCAGATCGTCTTGACCATGTCTACATGCCTAAATGCATTGAGTTGCTACCAGGTGATTGGCTGGTTAGAAATTTGAATTAACGAGAAGTTGAACAGGTGTACCTAATAAAGTGGCCAGTCAGTGAATAAGGTTATAATTGCTTAATTCCAGCTACTTTAATAAGCTTTTCAACTTTATTTTGCACTGAATATGCTATAAATCTAATGCTTATTGATATTATGAACCAATAGTTAGTATATGGGGCCTTGAATACAAATGATCTAGGGGGTCAAGAAACCTTACAGTGCCTCTGTCCACAACTCATGCTTCTTACTTCAGAAACACATTTTCTAAATCTTTCTCTAACTTCAGTGATTGTGTCTGTGTGTATGCAGCAAGATGGCAATTCTGCCCAAAAAAACACTGAACTAGACGCTTAGTTGAACATCCTCACCTACTGGCTGCAGGATGACTTCATGTCTGGCACTAACATCTGTTTGTATTGCAAACACAGAAATGGAAGTTGTGCAGACGGCTCTCTAGAAGGAGATTCAGACATTTAAGGTATATGCAATAATGTTTTTGGACAAGACAAGGATGAAAAATGAGTGTGAATAAAAGTATGCTCATGTTTTTCACACACATCAATGCACATACAAAAACAATCCTGAGTCTAAACCACTAAATGATTCTATTCAGCAGCCATATATTGATATGTCTGTGTATTGAATTTTCAGTTAGTAATACAGCAAACTAAGTAGTGCTAAGGTGTTTTCTCTTTTTGTCAAAAAATTGTACCAAGAGAGCTCAAATACGAATGAAAACATTCATTCAATCTTTTTTCCTTGGCTTAGTCTCTTTTCAGGTCACCACAGCGGAATGAACCGCCAACTATTCCAGCACATATTTGGATGCCTTTCCAGCTGCAAACCCAGTATTGGGAAATACCCATATGCACATACACTATGGACAATTTAGTTTACCCAGTTCACTTATAGTGCATGTCTTAGGACTGTGGGGGAATCCAGAGCACCAGGAAGAAACCCATGCCAACACACGGAGAACAAACAAACTCCACAGAAATGCCAACTCAAACCAGCGACCTTCTTGCTGTGAGGCGACAGTGCAAACCACTGAGCCACTGTGCCGCTCATTAAGAAAAAAATCTTCAATTTGAAAACACACCTGGAAATAGCGTATGCCACAATGGAAATGTGTTGGTCTCATCTCATCTCTAAGACTTTTGACAACACTGCTGACTCTAAACAGAAAGCATCTGGTTTCGTCACTTCTTAAGTGTCCTCTAACACATTTCTCTTGTGGTCTGCACTAATTGCAGTGTGTGTTGTGAAAACTTGCATTCACGTGTGTTGTCAAATTGAAGATGTTTTCTTAATTTGTCAGCATCAAACACCTTAACTTGCAGTGTGTTTGAGCTCACTCAGCCACTGTAAAAGTGGCCACTATATATATTTGTGTTTTGATTACAGACATATATAAATAAAAAAGCAGCGATTTCCAAGGTTTTCTTCCTAACATAGACTGTAGGTCATCAGAAAAAACATCAGGCAAGTATTAATGCTGAGTAAACTGAATCTGAATTAATCAAACTGAATCCCTAACAATTTTAGGCCTTTTTGCAAACTCATTTGACGGATCAAATCTGATTAAACCAAAAAGAGAGATTCTCACATTTCTTACTTCATAATGTTTTTTATAGCACACCACACTAATCAGTAGTTATATTGTAGTCATACCACAGCATGGTTTCTTTTTTGTGTAATTTAAAAATAATATTTTAAATCACCTTTTAAAAGCTGCTAGCATCATCTAAAGTTGTTAAAGCCAGAAAAAAACTGCTACAGTGGCAACAACACTGGTAGACAAGTGTCTGTAATTAAATGACTGTATGCCAATGGTGCAATGATGTACCAAAGTCTTGCTCTGGAGGCCATGCATAAGCAAATGTATGCACCCTTGTGATGTCACATATCACTTTGTATTTAAACCGTTTATGTTGCTTGATAAAATAAATCCTTTGCGTTTATTGTGGATCTTTTAAGCACTGAATCGGTAATAGTTTAATTGTATTAACATATATATCTCAAGATTTAGACAAAGTTGATTTCTCACATCATGACACCTACAACTACAACAACTCCTGAAGGAGCTGTTGACATGGAATTGAACCAGATTTTAGTAAAAACCCAAAAAATACAGACATAAAAAAATAATAAAACGAAAAAATCTGGAAAAAATGTTGTGTGTAATAACAATGTAATGACACAAGGAGAATGTACTGGACTACTGAAACCTATTTAATACTTTATATCAGGGGTCACCAATCTCATTCCTGGAGGTCCGGTGCCCTGCAGGGTTTAGCTCCAACGTGCCTTAACACATCTGCCTGGGTGTATCAAGTATGCCTAGTAAGACCTTAATTAGCTTGTTCAGGTGTGTTTGATTAGAATTGGAGCTAAAATCAAGCAGGACACCGGACCGACAGGAACAAGTTTGGTGATCCCTGTTTTATATATAAGGTTTTTTTGGTGATGGCATCTTAAAGGCACCACTTATTTGGAGAATGAAATCACGTGCATTGCTCAGGTGTGAGTTTTTCACAGACTTCAACAGAGTGTAAAAATCTTGATGGTTCTGTGGGTCTTGACCATCAAATCTGGTCTTTATTTTGTATTTTGCATTGGATTGAAGTCAGGTGATTGGCTGGGCCATTCTACAGCTTGATTTTCTTTGAAAAATCTGAAAATCTGAAAGCATTTGAGTTTGGCTGTGTTTTGGATCATCGTGTTGCTGAAATGTCCACTCTGGTTTCATCTTGATCATCCTGATGTTAGACTGAATCAGCTGATATTAATTTACAATGATAAAGAGCACAGGGTTGCTGTAGAACTATTAAGAGATTTCAGCTGCTGTCTGGGCTTTCACTGCCTTTCTAAACCTTCCTTTCTTCAGGTGTTCAATACCTTTTTTTCATTTTTATTACACATAACTTAATTTGCAAATTGATTAATATTGTTTTTTTATATATATATATTTAAATTAATATTCTTTGGTTGTTACCAACATCTGGTGAAAATTTCAAGTCAAAAGCACCTTTGTGTATAAAATATGTCTTCTGAGAAAAATGGAGACGTGCTAAATACATATTTCCCTTACTGTATAACAGCTGATACAACACTGCTGATATTTTGTCAATAAAAAAGTCTGAAGGTTATTAAATGGCAGTAATCGCAATGGACAGAAAATGATTTATCAGTGATATTCTGAGGCAGAGTGGTATTTTAGCTTGCGCCTGAGTAAATGTTGTCTATAAGTCTCTGTTCAGTGTCTGTATCTAAAGCGACATTTGCATTCCATAAAAACATTTCTAAAGGTTACTGCTCTTGTTCAAACAACATTTCCTTAAGTTTAGGAGTCAACATTAGAAATTTTTAGTTTATGGTGAGCAAATTCACACCAATACATTAAAAATATACTAAGTTACAAAATGAGTCACAAAACATCCCTAATTAAAAAAAAAATCAAAATGTATTAAATGCTTAATGGTATCATTTTCAGTCTGGAAGTGTCAAGTGTCAGGTAAATCAAAAATGCACAAAATATACAAAATAACAAAATGACCTATCCTGTGTTTAGATAAACAGTGTAATCAGTGTCTACAGTGTAAGCAGTGGAACCTACAGAAGCTAACTACAGAAAGATAGGCTACTGTATGGAATTTGTAAGGTTTAAAAAGATGTTTAGATATTTTGATTACATTTATTAATAATGGAATTACGTTAATATATGAAAAAATCTAACAATAAGGCCTACTTTCAGACGGCAGACAGCAAAACAGGAGTCAATGTTAGAAATGTTTAGTTTATGGTGAGCTACCAAGTTACAAAAATGAGTCACAAAACAACCCTAATCAAAAAGAAGAAGAAAAAAAACATTAAAAAAACAGCTTAATGCTATCATTTTCAGTCTGGAAGTGTCAGGTCCATCAATAATGCAAAAAATATACAAAATAACAAAATGACCTATCATGTGTTGAGATAAACAGTGTTTACAGAGTAAGCAGTGTAACCATGCTACAGAAGCTAACTACAGAAAGATAGGCTACTGTATGAAAATATGTAAGGTTTAAAAAGATGTTACGATATTTTGATTACATTTAGTAATAATGGAATTTCATTAATATATGAAAAAAATCTACAATAGGGCCTACTTTCAGACGACAGACAGCAAAACAGGACCCACTGCGCCACCTTGTGAAATATAAGCATACTGCAGTACATATTTATTATTTCAATGAGCACATAAAGTTGTCAGAACGTAACAGTTCTACATCATATCATGTAAAATAACGAGACAGAATTTGATAATAATCCAAAAACATTTATAATTAGACTATTCTTTTCATATTTTTAAATTATATTTTGAGATGTTTAACTTTTTGTAAAGTGTTTCAGTGTAATGGAGAAGGAAAATAACCAAAATCAACTACATTTTCTGCTTTTTTCCATACATTACATAGCATATTTTTAGTATAATTTAAGTATTGCTTTAATTTACTTTCATAATTAAAATCGTTAAACATTTTAAAAAATACGTCAGCAGCACATTCAAACTTTATTTTTATCTTTTTTTTATTCAGTAAAGAAATCTAAATTAGCGACCCTATTGTGTTGTAACATTTAAAAGGCCTCTGCGAATGTTTCGCAACATCCATCAAACAACACGACGGTGTGGTAAAGGAGTCAGAACTGTCAAACCAAAGGCTTACGAAAAGGGAAGTCAGTGTAGTACAAAACCAGAGAAAAAAAAACTGAAAACCTAGCAAGAGTGAGGTGAGATAAGGTCACTTACGGTCAAAGAGTCACGTACACAAACACGCAAAAAAACCAACCCGTCTCTATACCTCCTCTAGCCCCCAACTGTCAACTATACAGTTCTGTATTAATAACTAGCCTACTTGTGTTCGTGTTTTCCACATGCTTATTAATTCAGACCTACACAGGTAAGCAGATTTCTACAATAAACTCTGCTTGTATGTCTGTAGCCAGTGGCTTGTACAATGTAAATCCACAGCTCTCCCTCTCTGTCTCTCCATTACAGATCAGTGCATGCACATGACCAAATATAAACTTGGCGATTGTTGGCAAACTGACAGATTTCAGCAGGGAGGAGTCTCAGGGTTTAGGCCAGGACAGACCAAAGGACAAACAGACAGAGGTGTAGAAAGAGAAACTGACTAATAACTGAGGGACAAAGAACAAAAACATTTGACCGACCCCTTTTGAAGAGAAAATGTAAGTATCCTTTGCGTTAGACATATAATCTTAGCTGTTTAAAGTGTTAAATATTAACATAAGTGAAGGAGCTTTTCATACTTTTAACAGCAGTAATGCAACATATGACCCACATTGGAAAGCTTGCTTGTCCTTGCGCAGGACATGAGGTTTATTCAGCTTATCAAAAATGATCTCATCTGAATGTACAACAGGTTTTTATTAATGCTAAATGTGTGTAGTTTTAAGGGGTTTAAGATATCAAATAGCATTGAGTGTTGAAGGACAGGAAAAAGCGCAGAGGCTTTTAAAGTGACGAGATAAGCAGCAGGCCACAGCCTAGCTAACACATTTTTAGAGGACTTTTTTTTTTTAATTAGATTTAAAAACTGTAACTGTATAAGAAGGTGGCTAATAGATGTATTGTTTGGTTTGGTCAGTATCTAGCCTTTTTGTCTTGCTGAACTACTCTTTAGAAACAGTAAATGTACAAATAGATGCAAAACGTTTAACTGCATACATTCTGCCATGCTTCAGTTTTCACCTCATGCTGTTGTCATTTCACGGTTTACTGACATGGTTTACGATTGTGCTAAAACACACTACTGAGACTGAGCTGACATTTTGTGGCTTTGTAAATAATTGCAAAGCTGTTATATCTGACCTTTGCACAACTTCTCTAGAATTCTCAGTTTTCTTAAATGTATTTTGTGCTGTAAATCAAGAAGTATTTTAGTTTATTCAAGAATACATCACAGTGATAGTAAAGAAAGACAAAGTTTAGAATACAAAATAAATGCTGTTCTTTTTAACTCTCAAATTAATACAAAAAATTATTTAATATTAAGCAGATTTTGCATTGATAATAATACAAAATGTTTCTCCAGCAGCAAATCAGACATTTAGCATGATTTCCGAAGGATGATCTGAAACTGAAGAATGATGCTAAAATATTAGCTTTCTTACCACAGTAATGAGTAACATAAAATATAGTACGATAGAAAGCAGACAAATTAATGAGTTGGTAGTTCATTTTGCTTTGGTGATGACCACTGATAATTTAGGGACTAAGCCGAAGGAAAGCGAGTAAGCAGTTGATTAAAAAAAATTATAAAAATATCCAAACAAAAATATATTACATTGTAATAACATTAGCATTTTAGATATTTCAAAATGTCTATCAGATAAATGCAAAAAGATCAATTAAACAGGGCCGAAGTTGTCATAATATTCATTTCAAGCATACATGGTACTAATAATCTTAAATCTTGCTCACTGTTTTTTTGCTTCAGAGATGGCGATGTCCCCCACTGCTATAGTGGCCCGCCGGGTTCTGGCTGCTGCATCAGCAGGGAGCCACGAGGGAGGAGGAGGTTTGATATACTTAAATACATTTAATTCTGATCCAAGCACTCCACACAGCAACCTTTAAACAGAAATCAAGTGTCATCGTATTAAACCAAAATGTCAGCAGAATGATTAGTGTGTATTTTGTTATGCTGTATATTTCAAATGATATGCATTAATGATCTGAATCAAAAACAGCAAGGACCTGGAAGATCCTGTCCTTCGTGTTAGCCCTTCCCGGTGTGAGTGTCTGCATGGCAAACGTTTACCTGAAGATGCAGGCTCATTCCCATGAACAGCCAGAGTTTGTGCCTTACCCACACCTCCGCATCCGAACCAAGGTGCCATGCTGTTAATATGCAATGTGGTTAATTTTAAGTTAAAATGCATAATGCATCAAGTAAACTTCACCCTGAGCCCAATACAAACAAAGAATAAACTAATGTATTTACTTCACATTTAAACAGCCTACCATCATTCTTAAAGCATTCTGTTTGTCTTTCAGCCATGGCCTTGGGGTGATGGGAACCACTCTCTCTTCCACAACCCTCATACAAACGCTCTGCCCACTGGTTATGAAGGCCCTCATCACTGAGCGGGAAGACCTTTCATTCTGAACTGTTTGTCCTCTCAACACTGTTTCCATTCTGCAGTGAACGAGATCAGATTTAAACATTTTTAACAAAAATAAACTATCGATTTTACATGAATTCCGTGTCTGTGCTGTAAAAGTCTAAACATTTAAAGAGTAAACAGTTAAGCGTTTTAGTTTGGCTAAAGCTGGGTTGTCCAAACTCGGTCCTGGGGGACTGGTGTCCTGCATATTTTAGTTCCAACCCCAACTGAACACAGCTAATCAACCTCTTTCTAGGTATACTAGACACTTCAGGGAGAAGTGTTGAAGGAAGTTGGAGCAAAACTATGCAGGACGCTGGCCCTCCAGGACTGAGTTTGAACACCCCCGGTCAAAAAGTTCACCTGGATTGCTGTCAGATTAGTTTCCATTTTAAACGTTTCAGCAATGTTTTTTCCAATGTTCCAACAAATCAAGCTAGACAGCCAGACAGCATTTTATGACCTCGATAAACACATGTGGCTGTAAAGGTCTAACAGACCACATCATCATAATTACTCTGTAATTACTTTGAGATTGAAGTGACAAATACATTTCTGACACAAAACATAAAGAATAATCAAAATAAATACATTTAATTCAGGTGAGTGTCTTGTATAGCACATTTATCACAGGAATTTTTGTGATATCAACTTCAAATTAGGATTGGGCGTTGTCAACCAATTTGGCTTCCTACAATGTGTAATGTGAAACATCGCAATGGACAATGGCATCATCATCGTAGGCGGCGGTGAATAAATTATTTATAAATAGTTAACTACCTGACCCACATGGTCTTTGTTTCACCCATAACCAAATCAGAAATAAGTTACACACAAATTACCACCTGTCAATCACTTTTTCTGCAGGACTCTGGCATGAATAGGCGGAGTGATCTGTGTTGTTATAATAGCGTCGACATACATGGCTGGTAAAAAAGGTGCACAACCAACAGCAACCAACAGTTTCTAAATTTTTTCGCTAAAATCACTAAGTACAAGCGTGAAAGCGAAAGATTGAAAAGGTGTATTGACGCTATGACATGTTACCTGATAGATTCAAAAGACCGAAGAGTCATTAGACAGAGACAAGAATAATTAAATATCACGTTTAACAACTATAGTGAGACGCGATCCAGCCGTAAATCCTTGTTAAATAGTCCAACATTAGGGACATCGTCTATCGACCCTGCTTCAAATTTGGAACAAGACTTGGTTAGACAAAGCAACTTTAAATAGCTTTAAAATAAGTTTTAAAAGTAATAAAGAAAAATAAATGAGTGCATCATTTCCATATTCATCATCTACATTTGTATAACAAGCTTTTTACATCAATTAAGCAATACTCTGCTTTCGAAACCTATTTGAATTACAATTAAATAAATGTTTGGACTGTATTTTTTCCTAATAATTTTCAAACTTATTAACAATTAATAGGTCAAATGTTTTAGGACAATGCAGACAACATCAACACAGAGCTCATTTATTGAGAATCATCCGACCTCTCCACCTCCCACCGATATTTGGCCATTTCCATGATTAAATATCTCATATGTACAGAAAAAAAAAAAGAGATGGCACTCCAACACACATCAGACAATCCAGATTTCTATTAACAAATTATACAGTGCCATATACAAAAAGAAAAATATATAGCGAACATAAACAGCTCTTCACCTTTGAAATATTCTTATTCACATAACATATCTTACAAAAATCACATACTCTATATATCTGGATGTAGATGCATGTACCCTTTTTTGGCCAAAAAACAAAAATAATTACTAAAAATACCTACAGTTGGTCATTCTACTCATTACACATACACGTCTTGGGGAGAACAAAAATAAAAGTGATCACGAAAATATCAGAATTTAGAACGTTTTAAACATCGTTCAACATAATTCTCCTAACTCAAATAGTTTTCAATTTCATCCAATCCAAAGTAATCCAGTGAAATCCCATTCCGTTTCTGTGTGCATTAAAGCAGTGTTTCCCAACCCTGTTCCTAAAGGCACACCAACAGTACACATTTTTAACATCTTCTTAATCAAACACATCTGTATCAACTCATCAGAAAATTAGAAGAGACTCCAAAACCTGAAATGAGTGGGTCCGATTAGGGAGATATCCAAAATATGTACTGTTGGTGTGCCTCCAGGAACATGGTTGGGAAACATTTCATTAAAGTACGTATTGAATACACCTACAACTGATGACATTCATCAGACTAGATCCACTATTATCATTTGCTCTCTAGCTGAGGGCTGTTTTGACGAGGTTTAAAATGTCCTGCTTCAGCCCTTCTGCACAGTCTGCCTCTTGAGCCAAACGCAGGAAGCATTCAGTGGACAGAGAGGGTTGAAGAGGTGGAAGGCAGACCCCCTGGGGCTGGAGCAGGACTGACAGACAGGCCTGGCCCAGCCGCAGGTAAGAG
Organism: Danio rerio; assembly: GCF_052040795.2. Taxonomy (NCBI): domain Eukaryota; kingdom Metazoa; phylum Chordata; class Actinopteri; order Cypriniformes; family Danionidae; genus Danio; species Danio rerio. Next base: position 30,521,072 of record NC_141023.1, read on the forward strand.
TAGTGCTGAGAGAACCAGTACACCTGAGGCAGGAGAAACCTCAAACAAACCCCTTCATTGTCCCGGTCTGAACATGATGATGATGATGATGTAGAAGAAGGAAGGACTAGTTTAGAGCATTTAGATTGTTGTTTGGAACACTTTGACGGTTCAGTTTTACTCATTTGCTGCAATCCTTCAGGACCCTTGCTGACAGTACCCGCTTCATCCATTTCACTGGTCATAGTAGTGGTTTTATTCAAAGAGGAAAATGTGGTCAGGCGTCTTACGAATGAGTAAAGAAGGCCAACACACAGATCTTCAGCTGCCTGCTGTAAACCAGGCACTAAAAACCTACACGCACCAATCATCACTTGGGCCAATGAGGATTTCATAAATTCCCTTTCCGCTGATTGATCCTGTGGTCCTGCAAACCCTGTGGAGACTAGAGAGGACAAAACAAGACAATGTGTATCTTGCTTTGACTTCTCGTCATCTTCATTTCCATCAGTCCAACGACAGCCATGTAGGTAGTGGAGAACTGGTAAGAGCATCCCCTTTTTGACATCTTTGATTTGGATGGGTTCAGCTTTATCTTTCTGAGCCTCACCAAATCCTCCCATCAAGAGTGCTCTGAAATACTCAGACCCAACACCGCTGTCTCCCTCTTCCCCGGTTAAAGCCTCGTGATTGGCTTTGAGAAGGGTCCCATCATCTAGTAGGAAAGTTAGATTATGGGTTGCCTTCTGATAGGGACATGGTTGGTTTTGCTGCAGTTGGGATTTGTTGTGCAAAATTTGAGTCGCCTCCGTGGTGGTCCTGCAATCTGTGCTGCAGTTCTTTCTGTCTTCCTTGAAAGCTGACAGCAGACTGGAGAGGCAGCCAATCAGAAGAGACGCGTAAAGCGACTTACATCTCAAAGAGGACACTTGTTCCTGTGGAGGCAACCAGCCGGCAAGAAACGTCCTGCATTTGTCAGATTGTCCATCTTCATTATCATCAACATCTTCACTGTGATAATCAATCAGTTCGAGAGCTGCTGCCAGCCCACCGCTATCCAGAAGCAGCTTCTTCAAAAGAACTCGGTTGCTGGAGGAGGAAGGAAATGAAAAGGCAGTCAAAACAAGTACATGAGGGTCAAGGATGTGACACTTTAATTACAACTAGGAGTTGATTTTTTTAATTTTTTTTGCGCGGTCATTACTGATGCTCAAACCTTAGACAGCAGAATGATAAATGAGATATTTATAGCTAGTATTATTATCATTACCTGCTATAAATGTAAAAGCTGTTTCAATGCTCCATGTTTGTGTAGGGAAAAGTGAAAAAGGCAGCTAAAGCTACAGAAGTGCAAACTCCACAAACCCATGATTTCCCTAAAATGTTGTTTTGTGTGTGTGTGTGAAACATGACTCACAAAATTGTGATGATTGATAGTGTCATATCTCACCTGTTTTGTATCAGATTCACTTTTTGGACTTGCCTGAACTTGACTCAAAGTGATCCAGTTTATGGAGTGAATAAAATAGATAATTTGGTCTTATTTTCAAAATAATGCATTAGGATTGATCTGTTTTTTTTTTTTATCTTGGTATAATTACAGCAAGCTCATATACTCATTATGGCCAAAGACTTTAACTAAACCACAGTCAACAGAGGCAGCATGTTTTATATTTATGTTTAGAAAGCTGCTCCACAGATTCCACTCTTGAAGTGTTGCCATGTTTGTCACCGGGGGGTTATTATAAACAGAGTTAATTAAGCATCTTTGGGCTTAAGCTTCCTTTTTTTAAAACATCTGGCAACACTGAGTCAAGAGGTTCCTTTAATGAGTCAATAAGTAATTTCTTGCACCATGCATATAGAGGATAGAAATGCATGTTTGAATATGTCACTAACAACTAGCTGTTAAAAAAAAAAAGGATTAAAGACTAAACTGATAACCGAATTGATCTGTAATGACAAGAAAGGGTTGCCACATCTTAAAACTTGATGTTTATGAATTGAGATCTACCTAATTTAGTCAAAAATACCCATTATGAATAATTTGAAAAGTACCATCACGTGTATGAGTAATCGAATAAAGAAATAATGTGATCGTTTTAAATTCTATGATTACACCACATAACTTTTGCATTAACAGCAATTTCACAGGCACAGCATTCACATTCTGATATTTATTCGTATTTATACTCCAATAAACTCATGTGATTATCTTTATATTCCAATTATTATATGAATCGAAGAATGTTCAACTGTTTTATTTTCAGATTTCTTGTGTTCTGATGTTTTTTCCGATTGTTTTTTCTATTACTTGTTCTGTATATAACAAAGGACAGTCATAGAGCGTATTACAACAACTGAGAACTAAATATAAATTAACCCCACAACATACTTTTTTTTTTTTTAAGATATTTATAAATTAGAAGTTTTGTGCAGAAATATGTTGTCCCTGGATTTTCTTGTTATCCTACCCCAATAGAAAAGGTGCTCCTCGATAATAGATCGAAATTACTAATAAAGCACTGTTATATATATATATATATATATATATATATATATATATATATATATATATATATATATATATATATATATATATATATATATATATCAAAGACGATTGGGTACAGGTTTGTAGGAGATTAAGTCTTATATTTAATACAAGATGCAACTTCGATTCTCTAAATTTTTTGTTAGGTCTTCCTAATAATAATTTGAAGAGTGCAAAAAACAGGAAGTTGTTTAACTTTCTTACCTATGCTGCCCGTAAGTGCAGCATAGGTAAGAAAATGGATATCTGATAAACCTCCAACAGTATCAGAATGGCATAAGGTAATAATTGATCTTATGTCATTGGAATATTTTACCCACTGGTCAAGGGGAAAAAGTGATGCTTTTTATCAGATCTGGACTCTCCTTGAATATATAGGTCCCAGGATTTTAGGTGCATTTTTGCAAAACCTTAGATCACCATAAACCTTGGTTTATTTATGTATGCTTTTATTATTTTTATTATTTTCATTATGTTCTGTGATGTTGAGAAACTTGTTGGTTGTAAACTATGGTCATTGTTCTGTTATTTTTTTGTTTTGTTAAAATAAAGGGGAAAAAAAAGCGTTTCGCTACAAGTTGTACTTTGCATGATGTCTGTATATGACAAAAAAAAATTGAATTAAAAAGTCCTGCAGATAAAACTACTTGAATATGAAATAAAATTTAAATGAACAACATGACAAAAAGGAGCGATTTGTAAAAGACTCAACTTTTTTTCTCTTTTCACTATGGTTCCATCTAAAAAATGCGAATTAACTTTGTGCAAAACTTTAATATCGCATAAAAGACGTGTGAATAAAGCAGTGCTTCCACCCAGTGAGTCAAAGAGAACAAAATAGTCAATTCCTGACGAACTGGCGCCAAATATCAAGAGTAAAAACTGAATTTACTGAGGTAGGAAAAGCTGCTTGATTCTTTTTCTTTATTTAATAAATGACTTCAGAAGGTGATACGGACACGAAATGAACGTGTTGTGCCATTTGAAAACATGAGACGCGGAGGACAGACACTCTTGATGGCCTTTTAGAATGACCAAATGAACATTCCAGATGTTTTACAATGTGCTCAGCCTGCTGATTTGTCCATTCACACACATTTTTATCATCACATGATCTCTTATAACAAAATCAAATGACTTTAATGCGCATGCTGGAATTTGTTAAGTGTTTCGATCATAGGTTATGTGAATCTTTTCTTATTGAAAAAAAGTTGATCCTACTGAGTTATGTGCATATGTTTTTTTTTTGCACATCTTCAAAATTTAACCGTATCTTGGCATTCCCATCAAGTTTTTTATGCCCATAAAATGCGCATAAAAATAGGTTAATGGAAACGTAGCTACTGATGCATAAATGCTACGTTAAAAAAGTATTCCAATATAAAGGTTCAAAAACTAATCATACCTGTTAACCAGTGGCAGGGAAAGCACACAGTACAGTTTGTCAGATTCAGATCCTGACAGCATGATGTGTGTAAGAACTCCAGTGCCAAAACCAGACTCACTCTGAACCCTCAGATTACTAAGCAGACCCAAACCTGAGGAGCCAGAGAAAAATGTTAGCTTTAAATGAACAACAAACATATTTATTATGGCTGTAACAATACACTCAAGTCCCGATGCGATACTAATCTCATGATATGATATAATGATACTGTATACGATAAAAAAATGTTTACTGCTATTATTATTATTATTATCATCATCATATCCTAACATTCATTCATTCATTCATTTCCTTTTCGGCTTAATCCCTTTATTATTCCGCGGTCGCCACAGCAGAATGAACCGCCAACTTATCCAGCACGTTTTACGCAGCGGATGCCCTTCCAGCTGCAACCCATCTCTGGGAAACATCCACACACATTCATTCACACTCATACACTACGGACAATTTAGCCTACGCAATTCACCTGTACCACATGTCTTTACACTGTTGGGGAACCCGGAGCACCCGGAGGAAACCCACGCGAACGCAGGAAGAAAATGCAAACTCCACACAGAAAGGCCAACTGACCCAGCCGAGGCTCGAACCAGTGACCTTCTAGCTGTGAAGGGACAGCACTACCTACTGCGCCACTGCGTCGCCTATATATCCCAACATATGGGAAACAAACAATAATAGTATAATATGCAAAACAGAATTGTGCCGTTTTGGCTAATTTTAAATTAGTAGTTTGATTGTACAGCAAATGCCCTGTTTTTAGCATGGACTTGAATAGACTTTAAATTTGTCCTGGTCCTCAATGCTACATCCGAATAAAACTATTCTGAAGAATATTTATGCTAGATATGCTTGCATTTCATCTCTGACATTGACACATATTTAATTAGCAATTTTCAATACTATGATGTATTGTTACATCCCTATGGGGTATATGCCGAAGCATGCTAATAGGACTTTTAATTTGCCAGTAACCTGGGTTAGGCGCTTCCGGCGAATTGAATGCCAATGCAAAATCCAGTGCGTTTAATGTCTGTTTTCTTTCAAAATCAGCGATCTCCACTAGCTGAGTGATATCCGATTTAAAGTGGGTCTCGGATTGTACAAAAAGCACTGCATTAAATTACATTTCCCCCGCCATATCTTTATAATATGAGCATTTATTTTACCCCAGTATATTCAATGGAGCTTTTGCGTTAGCCTGCCAATTTTGACGGGCGCGTGCGAGTAAACAGCTTTTTGTCTCGTTTTACGCTTGAGCAACCAAATAAATGCTAAAGTTTATTTAACTGAATGTATTTTAATGACATTACAACATCGATGCTGTATAAGGAACCGTATAAAATGGAAAAAAGTTCACAATAACAGGTCACCGGAAGTGTATCAGCATGGGAACAGCTCTAGCTCGGCATATACCCTATTATTTATATCCCAATGAATACTAAAGTCACAAACCTAGCTGCGTGATTTTCCCTTTGACTTTTTCAGACTGTCTGTCTGTTCCTCCAGCCTCGTCTCCTCTCACACACAGTTTCTGTCGGATCAGAGCCACGGCTCCAGTTCTGACCAGAGCCTGCAAGCAGTTTGGGTTACAGCTGAGCCTCCCGAGCATCCGAAAGCACCGGCCACTGGGGTCATGGTGCTGGGTGAGGTAGTACAAGAGCCCGGAGAAAACGCTGGTGTTGATGAGCGCTGTGCTGGGGTCTGGGGCATGAGAGAAGCGGGACAGCAGCAGGAGAATGGGGGATTCTGGGGCCCAGACTTCAGGGTGATACGGGTGATTATAGATTGGGGGTTTTGACATCATGGGTGGGGTTTCTATGGAGACCACAGTAGACCAGGAGGATGATGATGAAAATGAAGAGAATGATGTATAGGAGGATGAAGATGAGGATGAAGCTGCACGGAGCCTCTTTCTGGGGGGAGAGGATATTTGGGGGGGAGATGAGGGGGTGGTGGAGGGTTTGGTCACTGATGACGGTTGCTCATTTTGAGGGGTGGAGGTGCAGGAGGGCTGTGTGGAGGAAGGCGACCCTGGTATGTTTCGAGGAGATACTGGAGCGGATGAGGAGGCAGGACGGGTGAGTTTGGAGCGAGATGAGGGAGAGAAGTGTGGTGGGCGTAAAGTTGGGGTGAGGGAGAGGTCAGGGCAGTGTGTGAGCAGTGGTGATGATGAGACGGAGGACTGAGGGCTGCCACCAAACACATCAGGTCCGCTCGGGCATTCAGTCAGCTCACCCTCAGACGAGATCAGACCCTCCGACACCAGCCAAGACCTGGAGGCACGAAAACACACACATGAAAATGAGCAACAAACAAACAAAGCAAGCAAACATGTCACTGAAGATGGCCAAGTGTGAAGATGTATATTAGGGTGCTTTCACACCTGTAGCCTGATTATTATTTTCCAAAACATGGATTAAAAATGTTATAATGTTGCACTTTGTTCTTGGTGCAGTTTGCTTTTACACGGCAAAGTTTCTAAACGGACCAAAATAGCTAAAGTCACGTGTGAGTAAACTCTCATCAAACTGAGTTTTGGGGTCCCGTTCAGCTATCATGCGTCCACATTTTAATTTATGGTTTTTATTTGTTTTTTTTATAAGGAAAAAAGCTGCTCTTTAATTTTGAACGGTGACACCCACAGACATCATCACCAAATACAAATCAGAGAGGTGAGACTTTCTCAAACAGAGCCATTGGCTAGATGTATATTCATATATATATATATATATATATATATATATATATATATATATATATATATATATATATATATATATATATATTAATATTATAAAGAGAAATAACAGTTCAACAAAGACTGCAGTTCGAATATCCATAACGAATAACATCCCACCCTACTAATAATTCTCTCTTCATATGGCCGTATATATGCCTATTACATAACCATAATACACTGTGATATAGCCTGGTTCGTTAGATTGTTTTGCATTCTCACTACACTCGATCCGCTCCAGAGTTCCTTTCAATCAAGCCGAGACCACTTCATTTAGGCGATCTCGGACCGATTGTTTAGACACAGATCCAAATGCAATTGCTGGATTCACATATGCCAAAAGAACCACGCTAACTGGCGAAACGTGCCAGGTTCTGTAACAAAAGTCTAGGTATGAAAGCACCCTAAGACAAGTTTCCAATTGCAAAATGACAAATGTTTTCGTTTTTACCTTTTAATGAGGACGGTTAAATAATTTGAAACTAAAAAGTAAACTTGAAAAGTTATCAAGTAAACAACTGGCACTCCCATTTAGGGGAGTTTATGTTTTTTTCTTTTTTTTTTAAAATCATTTTTATTATTTGTTTTTATTTGTATTTTACCTGTTTCTTTTATTCTTGTTAATGTAAAGCACTTTGAATTGCCGCTGTGTATGAAATGTGCTATACAAATAAACTTGCCTTGCCTTGCCTAAATAGTAAATTATGAACAAAATAATACATAAAAATGTCTGAATATCTGGTTTAATTTTAACTAATAAATTATTTTAATTGTACATTATTTAACTGACACATTTGTTTCATTTATTTTGTATTAATAATTTATTTATTATTATTTGTTATTACTGGACAAAATCAAGTTATACAAAATTCTTTTTAAATTAATAAATAAAAGAAGAACTGTTTAAACTTCGATTAATACACTGAAATAAAAATATTAAAAGAACACTGCAAATGATACAGTTCTGTAGTTAGGGTGCAATATATTAACAATCCGACTAATAATGTTTTCAGAAAAAAAGGTCTTGAATCTAAAAAGTATTGTTAGGTGCGTTAATGTTTAGATCTAGTAGTAGAACATATTTCTTACATTTAAATTAAAATACTTTAAAAGAGAGATAGCTATTACTGAAAAAAAATCTCAAATCTTAAACTATCTATATGGAATTACTGAAAAGTGCTGTTAGACTAAAATTCATCAAAATGTCAAATCTGATCAAAAAATAAATAAAAAAAATTCAAAAAAATCATCATAATTCATTTATTCTATGATGGGCTGACCTGAGGCTGAGGAAGCTGGAGGATCCTGCCGTCTGGTCTTTACTCACATCCTCCCTCTTGTTTCCTTCAAGTGCGGAGAAGTCAAAAGAATTAAAGCAGGAGCTCATGAGTTCAGAGCATGGAGAACTAGAAGCCAGGCTGGCATCCATCTTCCCAGTGTTTGGTTCTTCTCCTTGAGCAAGTTCCACTAAACGCTTGATGAGCAGCGGCACCAGCCCGAGCTCCTGCAGCTGCTCGAGAGCCGATTCATCATAAACGAAGTCCACACAAGCTAGAAATGCAAAGCGCGTGAGCGGATGGTTTTGATGAGCCGACAGAAAACTGATGAGCACCTCTAATCCTCCGCTCTCTTTTACTTTAGCCCTGTTCACAGCTTCCCTGCAGCACAAACACAAGGCCTTAAAAAACACACTCGACCTCAGAGGGTCCTTCTTCACCTCCTCTGCAAACTTCTGAATGACTCCCAACGAACCCACAAGAGGCCTCAGGCTGCCTTGAGAGCACATATTAGCCAAAGTCTTCAACGCCAGCTCTTCCAAAGGCCGACCGTCTTCTCCCGAAGCCAGAACCCCGAGCTGAGTCAAAGCCCCAGAGCGGGACATCTCTCTGGCACACTCCGCACTGCAGCCTCTGGTGAGCTCATGAAGGGCGCGCAGAGACGCCCGTTGTAGACCTGCGGGGTATTCTGGAGAAATGAACTGAGCAAGTGCAGGAAGAGCTCCTTGGGAAAGCAGCAGGAGGCGGTTGGCAGGGGTGTCGGAGAGGTAGACAAGAGCCCGGGCGGCAGATTGGACACACTCTACTTTGGGTGCGCAGAGTTCAGAGGCTGGAGTCACTGAAGAGGGAGAGGATGGAGGAGGAGGAGGAGAGACAGAGAGGCAGAGCAGGAGAAGAGGAACACCACCTGCAGGATAGAGAGACAAATATGATGAGTCTGTGACTCAAAGTGTAATCTATATCATGGAAAAAGACATATTTAAAAAAAAAAATTATTCAGTTTTAATATAATTTATAATCAGGGTTTACTTCCAAATATTACTTACTTAAATATTCACTTACTTAAAGGCTGAAATGTACATCGATTGAATGCAAAACAGGCTGCTGTGGTACTTATTTATACAATTATATAAAAAAATGAATGCTAAAATAATACTAATTTTTATATGGTTTTAGCTTGAACATAATTTTGCATGATTTTAATTGCCACTATGAGAAGAATGGAGAATTCATTACTTAGTGTTTGTGTGGCTGCAAATTGCTCCCTTATTCAATAGTAGTTTAACAAACATAACTACTTTGATGTTCTACACTTTGTAATACCTAGTATTTAAACTGGTTACTTTGAAGCCTAAGCTCTTTTATATTTTTTAATTTATACTATACTGGCACGTTAGCCTTGAGGTCTGGCGACTGTCAGATGATGATTGTGAAATACAATGGAGCTGAAATGGCCTAACCATAATGTCTGTCAAAAAAGATAAGAGTTGAGCATAAAAAATAAGAGCTGCGTCCCAAATGGCACACTATACACTTATGCACTATGTACTTATGCACTTACACAATCAACAGCATAGTATATGTTTGTAGTGTCAACCCAAATGCACTGTTTTTTTTTACTAAACATAAACTCAAATAATTTCCCTGATGACGTATGCCAAATTAGTGAAATGAATAACCAAAATAGCTGCCATGAGTATAAGCGCATTCACCATCTAGAGACGGTATATTCACTCTCTAAGGAGAATTTTGCTTCTACAATACAAAATAAGTAATTCAACAACAGTGCTTGATAGCTCCGCCCCTTCCGCTACATGAGCAAAGCTGCGGCTGTTGAGTGTGAAGTCTCCAACATTCCAAATTTAATTTAAAGGTTGAATAAGTGCATCATCCAGGTATTTAAAAGTACAATTTTTAGAGTTTTCAGTGTAAACACAATACTTACACTACTAGTGCATAAGTATGCAATTCAGAACGCACCTAGAGTATAAGAAAAATTACATTTTGATAATTGTAAACTACAATTAAAAGTGACAAACAAAACCCCCTGATATTCAGTGACTAGGCAAAATATCCTTGACTTTTAATTTCTGAAATAGAACTTTTAAAAATGTCATGATATTTCAGAAATTCCATGACCAGTGGGAAGCCTGTATAATATTTAACCAGGTTATAAGATGGTTTTGGATGGTTTTATAGAGTTAATTTTAAAACTGTGAAAAAACAACATGTTAAAATGGTAAGTAAATGTTTTGAGTTTATTAGCAACATTTTAATTACACAAAATAACTAAATACAACTTCCTGCCAATTAATTATAATTCATTTTACACTCTGAATTTTCTCTAAATAGAAGACTTCTTATCCACATTTTGCTTCTCAAATACATGAATCTGGATTTAAAAACTTACACTACTTATTTGTACTTTAAGCCAAGACAAAAACAATTAAGGAAGGAAATATCTTTTGCAACAGATAATGCCACAAGTTTCTGAATTTAGGATTTTGTGCTCTAATTTAAGACTTTATGGCATTTATTTGTAGGGGGTTAATTTAGACTTATAAGAGCCGCAGAATCCCTGCATAAATTCAGGCACTGACCTGCAGAGTGGACCTCAGAAGAGCCCTCTGGGTCCATGGCGAGATTCCCCAGAGCTCGTGCTGCTCGATTCTGTACAGTCTCCACAGAGACATTTCTTTTGAGGACATCCACTACAAAGACAAGATCACAGCATGAGCAGGCTACAAACAATAAAAAGCCATTTTGGATAGAATTAGCTATATCTAATGTTAACAATGACAGTGATGTGCAGAAATAAAGTAACTTCAAGTTGCACAACATGTGAGAGGCAGTGAACACTGGCAACACAGTGGTAATGAGTCCAGAAAAATTATTATAAAGAGAAAAGCTTAAGTTCTAGTGCAATTTATAAACTCTCTTAGAGCTAAGTATTCAAAATAGTGCAGTGACATAGACGACAAAGAATAACCCGTATTATATTATATTCCCCTATGAATGTTTTAGTGAACATGTCTTAAAATAATACTTCATTATTCGTGTGACAACCATGTTTAATGACTTTGACCCTTACCCTGGTGAACCTTTTGTGCAAAGTACAAGATCCACAGATTTTAAATATTAACCACAGATTTTAATCAATTTATTGATCAGGAAACCTTAATTTTAAGTTGGCCAGAAACAAAACATACAATCCCCCTTTCTTCCCCATTGACATGTATATCCAAATGACCATTTGAACAAAAAACTTAACTGAAGAAAACTACATTTTTAAGGGATAGTTCACCCATACATTTAAATGACTTCACTATTTACTTTGTGGTTAAAATCTTGAGTTTCTTAAATATGTTCAATTCAATTTATCTTTATTTCTATAGCACTTTTACTATGTAGATTGTGTCAAAGCAGCTTTACAGAGAAGTTCTAGTAAATTGAAACTGTGTCAGTCCAGTTTTCAGAGTTGAAATAAATAAATAAATAAATAAATAAATAAATAAACATGTGCTTCTTACTTCTGTTGAACACAAAAAAGAAGAGACTTTGAAGAATGCATGGACTTCCATAGCAATTTCTCTTACCATGAAAACAATCCAGAATTTTTGTAGGTTTCATCAAGTCAAATTTAAGACTTTTTTAAAAACCCTTTTAAGAATATTATGAATGAAATTTTAGACTTATACAGGGCTAAACACTAATGATTATTTCTAATGGCTGAGTTGGGCCATGGATTTTTTTTCTTGCTAGTTGTTACAAAAAACAAAAAAAAAAATGTAAAAAAATTTAAAATAAATAAATAAATAAATAATAATAATTATATATATATATATATATATATATATATATATATATATATATATATATATATATATATATATATATATATATGTTTAATTAGGCTGGCTTGTGTAGCAAGCCAGACTACTGTTATCCTATTAAACTTATTAGGCTGGCTTGTGTAGCAAGCCAGACTACTGTTATCCTATTAAACTTATTATTAGGCTGGCTTGTGTAGCAAGCCAGACTACTGTTATCCTATTAAACTTATTATTAGGCTGGCTTGTGTAGCAAGCCAGACTACTGTTATCCTATTAAACTTATTATTATTATTATTAGGCTGGCTTGTGTAGCAAGCCAGACTACTGTTATCCTATTAAACTTATTATTAGGCTGGCTTGTGTAGCAAGCCAGACTACTGTTATCCTATTAAACTTATTATTATTTTTATTATTCTTCTTCTGAGACTAAAAATTAAACTCTATCTCGTCCTAGGCCTTTCAAGCTATGACCATCAAACTCGGGTCAGACCTCCGAACTATTCTGACTTGAGTTGCTATATCCTTTCCGACTGATCCGACTTTCGGTTTTCCGAAAAACGTCCCGGGACCGTCGGAAAAATCCCATAGACGTAACATTGGATCAAACTTTGTGACCTCATAACTCCGCATCAGAATGTCACACAGACTTCTAACTGGGCTCATTTAACTCAGACTATCAAACTGCCAATGACTGACCACCTTTAAACTTTCTGGCCACGCCCTAGCAACCACTTTTGGACCCTAGAAACCGTCCCATAGACTTCCATTGCAAAATACTCTCATTGACTTTACATGGGATCAAACTTTGTGAGCTCATAACTCTGCATCAGACTGTCCTACAGACTAATGGCTGAGCTCATTTAACTCAGTCTAGCCAGCAGCCAATCACCGATGGCCTTTTAACTTTCTAGCCACACCCTAACAACCAGATACTGCACCCTAGCAACTGTCCCATAGACTGCCATTAAAGAGGTTCAGACTGATATTGTCATGCTGCAGTGTGATAGAGACATGGGGTTGTTTTTAACTGTTCATACTGGCAAGAAGCTTTGATACATCATCAGTCTAAGCTGTCAATCAACTCCATAGCAACAAAACAGACTAACCTAGCAACGATATAGCACCAGCTATATCTCAGCATCAGAACATCGTAGAGAAGCGGGGGTTGGCTTGTTTGACTCATGCTCGCAGACCATCTATCTATCTATCTATCTATCTATCTATCTATCTATCTATCTATCTATCTATCTATCTATCTATCTATCTATCTATCTATCCATCCATCCATCCATCCATCCATCCATCCATCCATCTATCTATCTACCTACCTGTATCTATCTATCTATCTATCTATCTATCTATCTATCTATCTATCTATCTATCTATCTATCTATCTATCTATCTATCTATCTATCTATCTATCTATCTATCCATCATGCTAACAGCATGCTAATTCATGCTAGAATCATGCTAGTTACATGCTAGAATCATGCTAGTTACATGCTAATTCATGCTAGAATCATGCTAGTCACATGCTAATTCATGCTAGAATCATGCTAGTCACATGCTAATTCATGCTAGAATCATGCTAACAACATGCTAATTCCTGCTAGAATCATGCTAATTCATGCTAAAATCATGCTAGTAACATGCTGATGCTAGTAACATGCTAATTCATGCTAACAACATGTTAAATCATGCTAGAATCGTGCTAGTAACATGCTAATTCATGCTAGAATCGTGCTAACAACATGCTAATTCATGCTAGAATCATGCTAGTAACATGCTAATTCATGCTAGAATCATGCTAGCAACATGCTAATTCATGCTAGAATCATGCTAACAACATGCTAATTCATGCTAGAATCATGCTAGTAACATGCTAATTCATGCTAGAATCATGCTAGTAACATGCTAATTCATGCTAGAATCGTGCTAGTAACATCCTAATTTATGCTAGAATCATGCTAGTCACATGCTAATGCATGCTAGAATCATGCTAACAACATGCTAATTTATGCTAGAATCATGCTAGTTACATGCTAATTCATGCTAGAATCATGCTAGTAACATGCTAATTCATGCTAGAATCATGCTAACAACATGCTAATTCATGCTAGAATCATGTTAACAACATGCTAATTCATGCTAGAATCATGCTAGTAACATGCTTATTTATGCTAGATTCATGCTAGTAACATGCTAATTCATGCTAGCATCGTGCTGACAACATGCTAATTCATGCTAGAATCATGCTAGTAACATGCTAATTCATGCTAGTATCATGCTAGTAACATGCTAATTCATGCTGGAATCGTGCAAACAACATGCTAATTCATACTAGAATCGTGCTAACAACATGCTAATTCATGCTAGAATCGTGCTAGTAACATGCTAATTCATGCTAGAATTGTGCTAGTAACATGCTAATTCATGCTAGAATTATGCTAGCAACATGCTAATTCATGCTAGAATCATGCTAACAACATGCTAATTCATGCTAAGATCATGCGAACAACATGCTAATTCACGCTAGAATCATGCTAACAACATGCTAATTCACGTTAAAATCATGCTAATACCATGCTAATATATCTATCTATCTATCTATCTATCTATCTATCTATCTATCTATCTATCTATCTATCTTTTCATACTTTTAAAAACTGTTTAAACTAAATAAACTATTACCGTCAGGCTTTCACAAGCCAGCCTCAAAGTTTGTTCTCAAACTTTAAGAATCTAGTTATTTTTATTATTAATATTATTATTCTTCTTCTGAGACTAAAAATTAAACTCTATCTCCACCTAGACCTTTCAAGCTATGACCATCAAACTCGGGTCAGACCTCCGAACTATTCTGACTCGAGTTGCTATATCCTTTCCGACTGATCCGACTTTCGGTTTCCCGAAAAACGTCCCGGGACCGTCGGAAAAATCCCATAGACGTAACATTGGGTCAAACTTTGTGACCTCATAACTCCGCATCAGAATGTCACACAGACTTCTAACTGGGCTCATTTAACTCAGACTATCAAACTGCCAATGACTGATCACCTTTAAACTTTCTGGCCACGCCCTAGCAACCACTTTTGGACCCTAGAAACCGTCCCATAGACTTCCATTGCAAAAGACTCTCATTGACTTAACATGGGATCAAACTTTGTGAGCTCATAACTCTGCATCAGACTGTCCTACAGACTAATGATTGATCTCATTTAACTCAGTCTAGCCAGCAGCCAATCACTGATGGCCTTTTAACTGTCTAGCCACACCCTAACAACCAGATACTGCACCCTAGCAACTGTCCCATAGACTGCCATTAAAGAGGTTCAGACTGATATTGTCATGCTGCAGTGTGATAGAGACATGGGGGTTGTTTTTAACTGTTCATACTGGCAAGAAGCTTTGATACATCATCAGTCTAAGCTGTCAATCAACTCCATAGCAACAAAACAGACTAACCTAGCAACGATATGGCACCAGCTATATCTCAGCATCAGAACATCGTAGAGAGGCACGGTTGGCTTGTTTGACTCATGCTCTTACACCATCTATCTATCTATCTGTCTATCTATCTATCTATCTATCTATCTATCTATCTATCTATCTATCTATCTACCTATCTACCTATCTATCTATCTATCTACCTCTTTCTATCTATCTATCTATCTATCTATCTATCTATCTATCTATCTATCTATCTATCTATCTATCTATCTATCTATCTATCATGCTAACAATATGCTAATTCATGCTAGAAACATGCTAGTTACATGCTAATTCATGCTAGAATCATGCTAATCACATGCTAATTCATGCTAGAATCATGCTAGTCACATGCTAATTTATACTAGAATCATGCTAACAACATGCTAATTCATGCTAGAATCATGCTATTCACATGCTAATTCATGCTAGAATCATGCTAGTAACATGCTAATTCATGCTAGAATAATGCTAGTAACATGCTAATTTATGCTAGAATCATGCTAGTAACATGCTAATTCATGCTAAAATCATGCTAGTAACATGCTAATTCATGCTAGAATCATGCTAACAACATGCTAATTCATGCTAGAATCATGCTAACAACATGCTAATTCATGCTAGAATCATGCTAGTAGCATGCTAATTTATGCTAGAATCATGCTAACAACATGCTAATTTATGCTAGAATCATGCTAATTCATGCTAGAATCATGCTTACAACATGCTAATTCATGCTAGAATCATGCTAGTAACATGCTAATTCATGCTAAAATCATGCTAGTAACATGCTAATTCATGCTAGAATCATGCTAACAACATGCTAATTCATGCTAGAATCATGCTAGTAACATGCTAATTCATGCTAGAATCATGCTAACAACATGCTAATTCATGCTAGAATCATGCTAGTAACATGCTAATTCATGCTAGAATAATGCTAGTAACATGCTAATTTATGCTAGAATCATGCTAGTAACATGCTAATTCATGTTAAAATCATGCTAGTAACATGCTAATTCATGCTAGAATCATGCCAACAACTTGCTAATTCATGCTAGAATCATGCTAACAACATGCTAATTCATGCTAGAATCATGCTAGTAGCATGCTAATTCATGCTAGAATCATGCTAACAACATGCTAATTTATGCTAGAATCATGCTAGTAACATGCTAATTCATGCTAAAATCATGCTAGTAACATGCTAATTCATGCTAGAATCATGCTAACAACATGCTAATTCATGCTAGAATCATGCTAGTAACACGCTAATTAATGCTAGAATCGTGCTAACAACATGCTAATTCATGCTAGAATCATGCTAACAACATGCTAATTCATGCTAGAATCATGCTAATTCATGCTAAAATCATGCTAGTAACATGCTAATTCACGCTAAAATCATGCTAGTAACATGCTAATTCATGCTAAAATCATGTTAAAAACATGCTAATTCATGTTAGAATCATGCTAATAACATGCTAATCTATCTATCTATCTATCTATCTATCTATCTATCTATCTATCTATCTATCTATCTATCTTTTCATAGTTTTAAAAACTGTTTAAACTAAATAAACTATTACCGTCAGGCTTTCACAAGCCAGCCTCAAAGTTTGTTCTCAAACTTTAAGAATCTAGTTAGGCTGGCTTGTGTAGCAAGCCAGACTACTGTTATCCTATTAAACTTAATATTATTATTATTCTTCTTCTGAGACTAAAAATTAAACTCTATCTCGTCCTAGGCCTTTCAAGCTATGACCATCAAACTCAGGTCAGACCTCCGAACTATTCTGACTCGAGTTGCTATATCTTTTCCGACTGATCCGACTTTCGGTTTTCCGAAAAACGTCCCGGGACCGTCGAAAAAATCCCATAGACGTAACATTGGATCAAACTTTGTGACCTCATAACTCCGCATCAGAATGTCACACAGACTTCTAACTGGGCTCATTTAACTCAGACTATCAAACTGCCAATGACTGATCACCTTTAAACTTTCTGGCCACGCCCTAGCAACCACTTTTGGACCCTAGAAACCGTCCCATAGACTTCCATTGCAAAAGACTCTCATTGACTTTACATTGGATCAAACTTTGTGAGCTCATAACTCTGCATTAAACTGTCCTACAGACTAATGGCTGAGCTCATTTAACTCAGTCTAGCCAGCAGCCAATCACTGATGGCCTTAAAACTTTCTAGCCACACCCTAACAACCAGATACTGCGCCCTAGCAACTGTCCCATAGACTGCCATTAAAGAGGTTCAGACTGATATTGTCATGCTGCAGTGTGATAGAGACATGGGGGTTGTTTTTAACTGTTCATACTGGCAAGAAGCTTTGATACATCATCAGTCTAAGCTGTCAATCAACTCCATAGCAACAAAACAGACTAACCTAGCAACGATATAACACCAGCTATATCTCAGCATCAGAACATCGTAGAGAGGCGGGGGTTGGCTTGTTTGAATCAGGCTCGCACACCATCTATCTATCTATCTATCTATCTATCTATCTATCTATCTATCTATCTATCTATCTATCTATCTATCTATCTATCTACCTCTATCTATCTATCTATCTATCTATCTATCTATCTATCTATCTATATCTATCTATCTATCTATCTATCTATCTATCTATCTATCTATCTATCTATCTATCTATCTATATATCTATCTATAAACTGTTTTTATCTATCTATCTATCTATCTATCTATCTATCTATCTATCTATCTATCTATCTATCTATCTATCTATCTATAAACTGTTTTTATCTATCTATCTATCTATCTATCTATCTATCTATCTATCTATCTATCTATCTATCTATCTATCTATCTATCTATCATGCTAACAACATGCTAATTCATGCTAGAATCATGCTAGTTACATGCTAATTCATGCTAGAATCATGCTAGTCACATGCTAATTCATGCTAGAATCATGCTAACAACATGCTAATTCATGCTAGTAACATGCTATTTCATGCTAGTAACATGCTAACTCATGCTAGAATCATGCTAGTCACATGCTAATTCATGCTAGAATCATGCTAACAACATGCTAATTCATGCTAGAATCATGCTAGTAACAAGCTAATTCATGCTAGAATCATGCTAGTAACATGCTAATTCATGCTAGAATCATGCTAGAATCATGCTAGGCACATGCTAAGTCATGCTAGAATCATGCTAGGCACATGCTTATACATGCTAGAATCATGCTAGTCACATGCTAATTCATGCTAGAATCATGCTAACAACATGCTAATTCATGCTAGTAACATGCTAACTCATGCTAGAATCATGCTAGTCACATGCTTATTCATGCTAGAATCATGCTAACAACATGCTAATTCATGCTAGAATCATGCTAGTTACATGCTAATTCATGCTAGAATCATGCTAACAACATGCTAATTCATGCTAGAATCATGCTAGTCACATGCTAATTCATGCTAGAATCATGCTAACAACATGCTAATTCATGCTACAATCATGCTAGTCGCATGCTAATTCATGCTAGAATCATGCTAACAACATGCTAATTCATGCTAGAATCATGCTAGTAACATGCTAATTCATGTTAGAATCATGCTAACAACATGCTAATTCATGCTAGAATCATGCTAGTAACATGCTAATTCATACTAGAAGCATGCTAACAACATGCTAATTCATGCTAGAATCATGCTACTAACATGCTAATTCATGTTAGAATCATGCTAGTAACATGCTAATTCATTCTACAATCATGCTAACAACAAGCTAATTCATGCTAGAATCATGCTAACAACATGCTAAATCGTGCTAAATTATGCTAAAATCATGCTAGTAACATGCTAATTCATGTTAAAATCATGCTAGGTACATGCTAATTCATGCTAAAATCATGCTAGTAACATGCTAATTCATGTTAAAATCATGCTAGTAACATGCTAATTCATGCTAAAATCATGCTAGTAACATGCTAATTCATGCTAGAATCATGCTAACAACATGCTATTTCACGTTAAAATCATGCTAATAACATGTTAATCTATCTATCTATCTATCTATCTATCTATCTATCTATCTATCTATCTATCTATCTATCTATCTATCTATCTATCTATCTATCTATCTTTTCATACTTTTTAAAACTGTTTTTAAACCAAATAAACTATTACCGTCAGGCTTTCACAAGCCAGCCTCAAAGTTTGTTCTCAAACTTTAAGAATCTAGTTATTATTTATATTATTATTCTTCTTCTGAGACTAAAAATTAAACTCTATCTCCACCTAGACCTTTCAAGCTATGACCATCAAACTTGGGTCAGACCTCCGAACTATTCTGACTCGAGTTGCTATATCCTTTCCGACTGATCCGACTTTCGGTTTCCCGAAAAACGTCCCGGGACCGTCGGAAAAATCCCATAGACGTAACATTGGATCAAACTTTGTGACCTCATAACTCCGCATCAGAATGTCACACAGACTTCTAACTGGGCTCATTTAACTCAGACTATCAAACTGCCAATGACTGATCACCTTTAAACTTTCTGGCCACGCCCTAGCAACCACTTTTGGACCCTAGAAACCGTCCCATAGACTTCCATTGCAAAAGACTCTCATTGACTTTACATGGGATCAAACTTTGTGAGCTCATAACTCTGCATCAGACTGTCCTACAGACTAATGATTGAGCTCATTTAACTCAGTCTAGCCAGCAGCCAATCACTGATGGCCTTTTAACCTTACAGCCACACCCTAACAACCAGATACTGCAACCTAGCAACTGTCCCATAGACTGCCATTAAAGAGGTTCAGACTGATATTGTCATGCTGCAGTGTGATAGAGACATGGGGGTTGTTTTTAACTGTTCATACTGGCAAGAAGCTTTGATACATCATCAGTCTAAGCTGTCAATCAACTCCATAGCAACAAAACAGACTAACCTAGCAACGATATAACAGCAGCTATATCTCAGCATCAGAACATGGTAGAGAGGCGGGGGTTGGCTTGTTTGACTCATGCTCGCACTCTATCTATCTATCTATCTATCTATCTATCTATCTATCTATCTATCTATCTATCTATCTATCTCTAACTATCTATCTATCTATCTATCTATCTATCTATCTATCTCTAACTATCTATCTATCTATCTATCTATCTATCTATCTATCTATCTATCTATCTATCTATCTATCTATCTCTAACTATCTATCTATCTATCTATCTATCTATCTATCTATCTATCTATCTATCTATCTATCTATCTATCTATCTATCTATCTATCTGTGTATCTACCTATCTACCTCTATCTATCTATCTATCTATCTATCTATCTATCTATCTATCTATCTATCTATCTATCTATCTATCTATCTATCTATCTCTAACTATCTATCTATCTATCTATCTATCTATCTATCTATCTATCTATCTATCTATCTATCTATCTATCTATCTATCTATCTACCTCTATCCATCCATCATGCTAACAACATGCTAATTCATGCTAGAATCATGCTAGTTACATGCTAATTCATGCTAGAATCATGCTAGTCACATGCTAATTCATGCTAGAATCATGCCAGTCACATGCTAATTCATACTAGAATCATGCTAACAACATGCTAATTCATGCTAGAATCATGCTAGTCACATGCTAATTCATGCTAGAATCATGCTAACAACATGCTAATTCATGCTAGAATCATGCTAGTAACATGGTAATTCATGTTAGAATCATGCTAACAACATGCTAATTTGTGCTAGAATCATGCTAGTAGCATGCTAATTCATCTTAGAATCATGCTAACAACATGCTAATTCATGCTAGAATCATGCTAGTAACATGCTAATTCATGCTAGAATCATGCTAACAACATGCTAATTCATGCTAAAATCATGCTAGTCACATGCTAATTCATGCTAGAATCATGCTAGTCAAATGCTAATTCATGCTAGAATCGTGCTAACAACATGTTAATTCATGCTAGAATCATGCTAGTAACATGCTAATTCATGCTAGAATCATGCTAGTAACATACTAATTCATGCTAGAATCATGCTAACAACATGATAATTCATGCTAGAATCATGCTAGTAACATGCTAATTCATGCTAGAATCGTGCTAGTAACATGCTAATTCATGCTAGAATCATGCTAGTAACATGCTAATTCATGCTAGAATCATGCTAATAACGTGCTAATTCATGCTAGAATCATGCTAATAACATGCTAATTCATGTTAGAATCATGCTAACAACATGCTAATTCATGCTAGAATCATGCTAGTAACATGCTAATTCATGCTAGAAGCATGCTAACAACATGCTAATTTATGCTAGAATCATGCTAGTAGCATGCTAATTCATGCTAGAATCTTGCTAGTAACATGCTAAATCATGCTAGAATCATGCTAACAACATGCTAATTCATGCTAGAATCATGCTAACAACATGCTAATTCATGCTAGAATTGTGCTAATTCATGCTAAAATCATGCTAGTAACATGCTAATTCATGCTAGAATCATGCTAGTAACATGCTAATTCATGCTAGAATCGTGCTAACAACATGCTAATTCATGTTAAAATCATGCTAACAACATGCTAATTCATGCTAAAATCATGCTAGTAACATGCTAATTCATGCTAGAATCATGCTAACAACATGCTATTTCACGTTAAAATCATGGTAATAACATGCTAATCTATCTATCTATCTATCTATCTATCTATCTATCTATCTATCTATCTATCTATCTATCTATCTATCTATCTATCTTTTCATACTTTTTAAAACTGTTTAAACTAAATAAACTATTACCGTCAGGCTTTCACAAGCCAGCCTCAAAGTTTGTTCTCAAACTTTAAGAATCTAGTTATTATTATTCTATATTATTCTTCTTCTGAGACTAAAAATTAAACTCTATCTCGTCCTAGGCCTTTCAAGCTATGACCATCAAACTCGGGTCAGACCTCCGAACTATTCTGACTCGAGTTGCTATATCCTTTCCGACTGATCCGACTTTCGGTTTTCCGAAAAACGTCCCGGGACCGTCGGAAAAATCCCATAGACGTAACATTGGATCAAACTTTGTGACCTCATAACTCCGCATCAGAATGTCACACAGACTTCTAACTGGGCTCATTTAACTCAGACTATCAAACTGCCAATGACTGACCACCTTTAAACTTTCTGGCCACGCCCTAGCAACCACTTTTGGACCCTAGAAACCGTCCCATAGACTTCCATTGCAAAATACTCTCATTGACTTTGCATGGGATCAAACTTTGTGAGCTCATAACTCTGCATCAGACTGTCCTACAGACTAATGATTGAGCTCATTTAACTCAGTCTAGCCAGCAGCCAATCACTGATGTCCTTTTAACTTTCTAGCCACACCCTAACAACCAGACACTGCACCCTAGCAACTGTCCCATAGACTGCCATTAAAGAGGTTCAGACTGATATTGTCATGCTGCAGTGTGATAGAGACATGGGGGTTGTTTTTAACTGTTCATACTGGCAAGAAGCTTTGATACATCATCAGTCTAAGCTGTCAATCAACTCCATAGCAACAAAACAGACTAACCTAGCAACGATATAACAGCAGCTATATCTCAGCATCAGAACATCGTAGAGAGGCGGGGGTTGGCTTGTTTGACTCATGCTCGCACACCATCTATCTATCTATCTATCTATCTATCTATCTATCTATCTATCTATCTATCTATCTATCTACTGTTTTAATCTATCTATCTATCTATCTATCTATCTATCTATTATCTATCTATCTATCTATCTATCTATCTATCTATCTATCTATCTATCTATCTATCTATCTATCTATCTATAAACTGCTTCTATCTATCTATCTATCTATCTATCTATCTATCTATCTATCTATCTATCTATCTATCTATCTATCTATCTATCTATCTATCTATCCATCATGCTAACAACATGCTAATTCATGCTAGAATCATGCTAGTTACATGCTAATTCATGCTAGAATCATGCTAGTCACATGCTAATTCATGCTAGAATCATGCTAGTCACATGCTAATTCATGCTAGAAACATGCTAATTCATGCTAGAATCATGCTAGTTACATGCTAAATCATGTTAGAATCATGCTAACAACACGCTAATTCGTGCTAGAATCATGCTAGTAGCATGCTAATTCATGTTACAATCATGCTAACAACATGCTAATTCATGCTAGAATTATGCTAGGAACATGCTAATTCATGCTAGAATCATGCTAACAACATGCTAATTTAAGCTAGAATCATGCTAGTCACATGCTAATTCATGCTAGAATCATGCTAGTCAAATGCTAATTCATTCTAGAATCATGCTAACAACATGCTAATTCATGCTAGAATCATGCTAGTAACATGCTAATTCATGCTAGAATCATGCTAGTAACATACTAATTCATGCTAGAATCATGCTAACAACATGCTAATTCATGCTAGAATCATGCTAGTAACATGCTAATTCTTGCTAGAATCATGCTAACAACATGCTAATTCATGCTAGAATCATGCTAGTAACATGCTAATTCATGCTAGAATCATGCTAACGGCATGCTTATTTATGCTAGAATCATGCTAACAACATGCTAATTCATGCTAGAATCATGCTAACAACATGCTAATTCATGCTAGAATCATGCTAGTCACATGCTAATTCATGCTAGAATCATGCTAGTCAAATGCTAATTCATGCTAGAATAGTGCTAACAACATGCTAATTCATGCTAGATTCATGCTAGTAACATGCTAATTCATGCTAGAATCATGCTAGTAACATACTAATTCATGCTAGAATCATGCTAACAACATGACAGTTCATGCTAGAATCATGCTAGTAACATGCTAATTCATGCTAGAATCATGCTAACAACATGCTAATTCATGCTAGAATCGTGCTAATTCATGCTAAAATCATGCTAGTAACATGCTAATTCATGTTAAAATCATGCTAGGTACATGCTAATTCATGCTAGAATCATGCTAGTAACATGTTAATTCATGCTAGAATCGTGCTAGTAACATGCTAATTCATACTAGAATCATGCTAGTAACATGCTAATTCATGCTAGAATCATGCTAACAACATGCTAATTCATGCTAGAATCATGCTAACAACATGCTAATTCATGCTAGAATCATGCTAACATTATGCTAATTCATGCTAGAATCATGCTAACAACATCTATCTATCTATCTATCTATCTATCTATCTATCTATCTATCTATCTATCTATCTATCTATCTATCTATCTATCTATCTATCTATCTATCTTTTCATACTTTTTAAAACTGTTTAAATAAACTATTACCGTCAGGCTTTCACAAGCCAGCCTCAAAGTTTGTTCTCAAACTTTAAGAATCTAGTTAGGCTGGCTTGTGTAGCAAGCCAGACTACTGTTATCCTATTAAACTTATTATTAGGCTGGCTTGTGTAGCAAGCCAGACTACTGTTATCCTATTAAACTTAATATTATTAGGCTGGCTTGTGTAGCAAGCCAGACTACTGTTATCCTATTAAACTTAATATTATTATTATTCTTCTTCTGAGACTAAAAATTAAACTCTATCTCGTCCTAGGCCTTTCAAGCTATGAACATCAAACTCGGGTCAGACCTCCGAACTATTCTGACTCGAGTTGCTATATCTTTTCCGACTAATCCGACTTTCGGTTTTCCGAAAAACGTCCCGGGACCGTCGAAAAAATCCCATAGACGTAACATTGGATCAAACTTTGTGACCTCATAACTCCGCATCAGAATGTCACACAGACTTCTAACTGGGCTCATTTAACTCAGACTATCAAACTGCCAGTGACTGATCACCTTTAAACTTTCTGGCCACGCCCTAGCAACCACTTTTGGACCCTAGAAACCGTCCCATAGACTTCCATTGCAAAATACTCTCATTGACTTTACATGGGATCAAACTTTGTGAACCCATAACTCTGCATCAGACTGTCCTACAGACTAATGATTGAGCTCATTTAACTCAGTCTAGCCAGCAGCCAATCACTGATGGCCTTTTAACTTTCTAGCCACACCCTAACAACCAGATACTGCACCCTAGCAACTGTCCCATAGTCTGCCATTAAAGAGGTTTAGACTGATATTGTCATGCTGCAGTGTGATAGAGACATGGGGGTTGTTTTTAACTGTTCATACTGGCAAGAAGCTTTGATACATCATCAGTCTAAGCTGTCAATCAACTCCATAGCAACAAAACAGACTAACCTAGCAACGATATAACAGCAGCTATATCTCAGCATCAGAACATCGTAGAGAGGCGGGGGTTGGCTTGTTTGAATCAGGCTCGCACACCATCTATCTATCTATCTATCTATCTATCTATCTATCTATCTATCTATCTATCTATCTATCTCTAACTATCTATCTATCTATCTATCTATCTATCTATCTATCTATCTATCTATATCTATCTATCTATCTATCTATCTATCTATCTATCTATCTATCTATCTATCTACCTCTATCTATCTATCTATCTATCTATCTATCTATCTATCTATCTATCTATCTATCTACCTCTATCTATCTATCTATCTATCTATCTATCTATCTATCTATCTATCTATCTATCTATCTATCTACCTCTATCTATCTATCTATCTATTTATCTATTTATCTATCTCTAACTATCTATCTATCTATCTATCTATCTATCTATCTATCTATCTATCTATCTATCTATCTATCTATCTATCTATCTATCTATCTATCTATCTATCTACCTCTATCTATCTATCCATCATGCTAACAACATGCTAATTCATGCTAGAATCATGCTAGTTACATGCTAATTCATGCTAGAATCATGCTAGTCACATGCTAATTCATGCTAGAATCATGCCAGTCACATGCTAATTCATACTAGAATCATGCTAACAACATGCTAATTCATGCTAGAATCATGCTAGTCACATGCTAATTCATGCTAGAATCATGCTAACAACATGCTAATTCATGTTAGAATCATGCTAGTAGCATGCTAATTCATGTTAGAATCATGCTAACAACATGCTAATTCATGCTAGAATCATGCTAGTAACATG